>NC_089318.1:22795724-22895724 GCF_036669915.1 Pocillopora verrucosa | reverse complement strand
TTTACGCTTGTAACTAACGGCGTAATTTTCTCCAGTAGGTGATGTATATATGTAAGATTTACCGCTTGTAAGTAACGGCGTAATTTCCTCCAGTCGGTGATGTATACATGTAAGATTTTACGCCAGTAACTAACGGCGTAATTTCTTCCAGTCGGTGATATATATAATTTTAATTTTACGCCAGTAATATTATTTAATTACATATTTATATATTATAATTAATCTACCGACTCAGTTAGTGGCGTAAAATCTTACAGTATATGGACTGTGTTAGTCACATATTACGCCGTTATATATATTTCCTTGACGCGGAATTTGAGAGAATTTACTCGCAGCAGCTCGCTTTGGAATTAAGACCCTCTACGTCTGTCAGTAACTTACTGCCTGCCGTCATTTAAGATACTCTTCCATTTGTCTCGTTCGCCTTTCCAACAATAGTAGAATGCCTACTAGAACCATACGAGATACAACACGAATCCCTCCTTTACCGTAACCAACTTGTATACTTTCTTTACTCCATAACATGAAATAAATGAGGGGGGGGGGGGGAGGGGAGGGGCGTGTGAATCTTTAAGGCGACTTTCATGTCCAAATTTGTAATATTTGAGAAAATGCGCTTCAATTTCTTCCTTTACACTCCAACATGATATCAATGAACAGGCACATCCAAAACCCGAGTGTCTCCCTGACCTGCTCTAACGTGAGTGATTTTACATTTAAATCTGGCTCCTTCTGACATGTCATAAACAGTAGATTTAGGCCTCAGTAGATTCCCATCCCGAGGGGCCTTTTTTTGCGGTTTTTTTAAATACAAGCCTTTCCCGTTTTCCTTAAAACCTACCTCAATGTGACATTATCTCCAATCTGCATGAACCGCCTCCTTTGTGGCATCTTTCCCTAACAATGGGACGACGCCAAGCATTTTTCCGATCACTTCAGCTTCTTTTCTTGCAGCTGGCGATGGATCGAGGATCTGTTGTTTTCCCCTGTCAATCACTTCTCTCACCTCAGGTTCACCCACTATCAGTGCCCCAGTCTTACAGTGATAGTTTGAGGAACTATCCTGAATGACCTTAAGGGCCGTCAAAGAAGGAACGATGTGGAACCTAAATTTTTCAGACAAATATCTTCCTTCCTCGTCAAGTAAGGCTGCAAATCGCACTTTGTGCATACAGCTATCGGGGACAATGATAATTTCAGGCTCTTTCAAAAAAATCCGCCACGGGAGCGATAATTATTCTGTGGAAAAAACGCAGACTTGTTTTAATATCTTCAGTTTTATCGTGGGATAGAGGCAATCCCCTAACATCGCGAAATAACGTTAAAACAGGTTCGTCATTTAAAGAGCGATCTTCGTAATTCTCTGCGGGTAGGATAGCAAAGTAGCGGAAACTCTCCGCACTTTCAAGTTGGGGACTGACCCAGCATTTCCAAACCTGTCTGAAATCCATTCTCATTTTACGCCGGGAAAGAATTTCTCCACTTGTTTTGAGAACCCAAATCCGTACATCTTCATTATCAACCGAACGGCAAACAAAAGTACAATTTGCTTAATTTTTAATGATATCATGGATGCTAAACAATGATTGTGGATTGCCTGAGGACCGAGGTTGTTTAGCAGAATATTAAGCCGTCACCAAGTCCGCTAGAGCTCTCGCTCGTCTGAGTTCTTCAACGTTAAGAGAAACTTCAGGATTCCCGGTAACAGGAACAAATTTACTGTGATGCACTAACTGAACTTTTGCAGGGAACGCAACAATAACGGGGTAAAATTTTTATTTCCAGAGAGCATTGACACCTATACATTTACGTGCAATTTCAACAGTACTGGTCATCAAATTACTGACATAGAGGTGTATAATGAAAGGCAAAGTAACAAGCAAAATGTAATAGTTGGCAATTCAAAACTACTGTGGCTTTCTATGGTTTTTTAAATACTAAAGCGAAAGAACTTGAATAAATCGAAAATGGTTAACATGAAAAGTTTATGCGAAAATATTTCCAAACAAACACACGGAAAAATCCCTAAATTTTCCCGTAACATTCAACAAAACACTGAAGCCAATAGACTCTGCCAAGGACTTGGGAGTCTTTCTTGACCCCCATCTGACCTACGATCGTCATATTTCATGTGTAATGTCATCTTGTTTCTCAAAGCTTTGCCAAATAAATAGAGTCAAGAGGAGCTTCGACCAGGAAACACTAGAGTTGTTAAAAACATCATTAGTCTTTAGTAAGATGCTTTACTGCTCATCTGTATGGTCAAACACCACACTCCAGAATATAAACAGATTATAATCTATTCAGAATTTTGCCAGCAAGATCATAACAAACTCTAGGAAGTTTGACCACGTAACACCTTTGCTTCGTGAGCTAAATTGGCTTCCTGTTAAAGAACAATTATTCTATAGAGACTCCGTTCTGACCTTTAAATGTCAGAACGATCTTGCGCCTCAATACTTAACGAGCAAGTTTACCAAACGCTCAAATATACATACTCGTAACACTCGTACGCGGAACTCTTTGCAGATTCCGCTTTACAGAACGGCTATAGGCCAGCGCACATTTTCCTACAGAGGGGCCAACATATGGAATAACTTGCATAATGAACTTAGGCAAAGTGCCTCATTAGCATCTTTCAAGCGCGCCCTAAAAGGCACACTATTGAGGCAGACATTTTCTTCATAAGCTTTAGAATTTAATTTAGTAGAATACCATCATAAATTGTGATTTCGAGTTTTATTGTCATTTTTGCTTTTATAAATTGTAAAGAGTTTGTAAATAGTTCCTGAAAAACCTCACGAGGATGTTACTATTAAAGTTATTTATATTTATTTATGAACATTACTTAGCATCTTATAGGGAAAGGCACCATGCTCCTCCACCAAAGGTATTTTATAGTAATTGTTTTCTTTTAAAAAGCGTCGAAATTTTTGGAATTTTTTTATTAGATTGTTAAAGATACGAAAACGCTTCTTGCAAATTAAACTTAGCAAATTTCAAAACCGTTAGACCGCGAACAGTTTTAAACTCGCTGATACTATTACCAATAACATTGAAAATTGAGAGAGCCTTGCGAAAATGTACTCCAGCTTTGTCAAGTTCACCTAGGGAATCTAACGATGTTCTAAACTTTCCGTAGTCAGCTGCTCCTCCCTCTCTGTCGCCAATTTCCTTTCTGATTGCGAGTGCTTTCTCGGTGTCTTTAGCCTTTTCGTATTCACCCGGTGAATGAAACAATGTCCCTAAGTTTCCGTAGTCAGCTGCTTCTCCCTTTCTGTCACCAATTTCCCTTCTGATTGCAAGTGCTTTCTCGGTGTACTCTTTAGCCCTTTCGTAATCACCCAGTGAATGAAACAATGTTCCTAAGTTTCCGTAATCAGCTGCTTCTCCCTTTCTGTCGCCGATTTCCTTTCTAATTGCAAGTGCTTTCTCGATGTATTCTTTAGCCTTTTCGTATTCACCCAGTGAATGAAACAATGTTCCTAAGTTTCCGTAGCCAACTGCTTCTCCGTTTCTGTCACCAATTTCCTTCCTGACGCTTAGTGCTTTCTCAGTGTATTCTTTAGCCTTTTCGTATTCACCCAGTGAATGAAACAGTGCTCCTAAGTTTCCGTGGTAAGCTGCTTCTCCCTCTCTGTCACCAATTTCCTTTGTGATTGCAAGTGCTTTCTCGGTGTATTCTTTAGCCTTTTTGTGTACACCCTGTGAATGAAACAATGTTCCTAAGTTTCCGTAGCCAGCTGCTTCTCCCTTTTTGTCGCCAATTTCCTTTTTGATTTCAAGTGCTTTCTCGGAGTATTCTATAGCCTTTTTGTAGTCACCCAATGAATGAAACAATGTTCCTAAGTTTCCGTAGTCGGCTGCTTCTCCCCTTCTGTCGCCGATTTCCTTTCTGATTGCAAGTGCTCTCTCGATGTATTCTTTAGCCTTTTCGTATTCACCCAGTGACTGAAGCAATGTTCCTAAGTTTCCGTAGTCAGCTGCTTCTCCCTTTCTGTCGCCAATATCCTTCCTGACTTCAAGCGCTTTCTCGGTGTATTCTTTAGCCTTTTCGTATTCACCCAATGAATGAAACAATGATCCTAAGTTTCCGTAGTCGGCTGCTTCTCCCCTTCTGTCGCCGATTTCCTTTCTGATTGCAAGTGCTCTCTCGATGTATTCTTTAGCCTTTTCGTATTCACCCAGTGACTGAAACAATGTTCCTAAGTTTCCGTAGTCAGCTGCTTCTCCCTTTCTGTCGCCAATATCCTTCCTGACTTCAAGCGCTTTCTCGGTGTGTTCTTTAGCCTTTTCGTATTCACCCAGTGACTGAAACAATGTTCCTAAGTTTCCGTAGTCAGCTGCTTCTCCCTTTCTGTCGCCAATTTCCTTCCTGACTTCAAGCGCTTTCTCGGTGTATTCTTTAGCCTTTTCGTATTCACTCAGTGAATGAAACAATTCTCCTAAGTTTCCGTAGTCAGCTGCTTCTCCCTTTCTGGCACCAGTTTTCTTTCTGATTGCAAGTGCTTTCTCGGTGTATTCTTTAGCCTTTTCGTATTCACTCAGTGAATGAAACAATGCTCCTAAGTTTCCGTAGTCAGCTGCTTCTCCCTCTCTATCGCCAATTTCCTTTCTGATTGCAAGTGCTTTCTCGGTGTATTCTTTAGCCTTTTCGTATTCACTCAATGAATGAAACAATGCTCCTAAGTTTCCGTAGTCAGCTGCTTCTCCCTTTCTGTCACCAATTTTCTTTCTGATTGCAAGTGCTTTCTCGGTGTATTCTTTAGCCTTTTCGTATTCACTCAGTGAATGAAACAATGCTCCTAAGTTTCCGTAGTCAGCTGCTTCTCCCTCTCTGTCGCCAATTTCCTTTCTGATTGCAAGTGCTTTTTCGGTGTATTCTTTAGCCTTTTCGTATTTACTCAGTGAATGAAACAATGCTCCTAAGTTTCCGTAGTCAGCTGCTTCTCCCTTTCTGTCACCAATTTTCTTTCTGATTGCAAGTGCTTTCTCGGTATATTCTTTAGCCCTTTCGTATTCACCCAGTGAATGAAACAGTGTTCCTAAGTTTCCGTAGACAGCTGCTTTTCCCTTTCTGTCGCCGATTTCCTTTGTGATTGCAAGTGCTTTCTCGGAACATTCTTTAGCCTTTTTGTAGTCACCCAATGAATGAAACAATGTTCCTAAGTTTCCGTAGTCAGCTGCTTCTCCCTTTTTGTCGCCAATTTCCTTTCTGATTGCAAGTGCCTTTCCGGTGTATTCTTTGGCCTTTTCGTAGTCACCCAATGAATGAAACAATGTTCCTAAGTTTCCGTAGCCAGTTGCTTCTCCCTTTTTGTCGCCAATTTCCTTTCTGATTGCAAGTGCTTTTTCGGTGTATTCTTTGGCCTTTTCGTAGTCACCCAGTGAATGAAACAATGTTCCTAAGTTTACGTAGTCAGCTGCTTCTCCCTCTCTGTCACCAATTTCCTCTCTGATTGTAAGTGCTTTTTCGGTGTATTCTTTGGCCTTTTCGTATTCACTCAGTGAATGAAACAATGCTCCAAAATTCCCGTAGTCAGCTGCCTCTCCCTTTTTGTCGCCAATTTCCTTTCTGATTTCAAGTGCTTTCTCAGTGTATTCTTTAGCCTTGTTGTATTCACCCAGTGAATGAAACAATGTTCCTAAGTTTCCGTAATCAGCTGCTTCTCCCGTTTTGTCGCCAATTTCCTTTCTGATTGCAAGTGCTTTCTCGGTGTATTCTTTAGCCTTTACGTATGCACCCAGTGAATGACACAATGCTCCCAAATTGCCGTAGTCAGCTGCTTCTCCCTCTCTGTCACCAACTTCCTTTCTGATTAAAAGTGCTTTCTCAGTGTATTCTTTAGCCTTTTTGTAGTCACCCAATGAATAAAACAATGTTCCTAAGTTTCCGTAGCCAGTTGCTTCTCCCTTTCTGTCTTCAATTTCCATTCTCATCGCAAGTGCTTTCTCGGTGTATTCTTTAGCCTTTTCATATTCACCCAGTGAATGAAACAATGCTCCTAAGTTTCCGTAATTAGCTGCTTCTCCCTTTCTGTCGCTAAATTCCAATCTTATTGCAAGTGCTTTCTCGGTGTATTCTTTGGCCTTTTTGTATTCACCCAGTGAATAAAACAATGTTCCTAAGTTTCCATAGTCAGCTGCTTCTCCCTTTCTGTCGCCGATTTTCTTTCTGATTGCAAGTGCTTTCTCGGTGTATTCTTTAGCCTTTTCGTGGTCACCCAATGAATGAAACAATGTTCCTAAGTTTCCGTAGCCAGCTGCTTCTCCCTTTTTGTCGCCAATTTCCTCTCTGATTGCAAGTGCTTTCTCGGTGTGTTCTTTGGCCTTTTCGTATTCACCCAGCGAATGAAACAATGATCCTAAGTTTCCGTAGCCAGCTGCTTCTCCCTTTCTGTCACCGATTTCCTTTCTGATTGCAAGTGCTTTTTCGGTGTATTCTTTAGCCTTTTCGTAGTCACCCAGTGAATAAAACAATGTTCCTAAGTTTCCGTATTCAGCTGCTTCTCCCTCTCTGTCACCAATTTTCTCTCTAATTGCAAGTGCTTTTTCGGTGTATTCTTTAGCCTTTTCATATTCACCCAGTGAATGAAACAATCTTGCTAAGTTTCCGTAATCAGTTGCTTCTCCTTGTCTGTCACCAATTTCCTCTCTAATTGCAAGTGCCTTGTAGGTGTATTCTTTAGCCTTTTTGTATTCACTCGGTGAATGAAACAATGTTCCTAAGTTTCCGTAGTCAGCTGCTTCTCCCTTTTTGTCGCCAATTTCCTTTCTGATTGCAAGTGCATTTTCTGTGTATTCTTTGGCCTTTTCGTAGTCACCCAGTGAGTGAAACAATGCTCCTAAGTTTCCGTAGCCAACTGCTTCTCCGTTTCTGTCGCCAATTTCCTTTCTGAGTGCAAGTGCTTTCTCGGTGTATTCTTTAGCCTTTTCGTAGTCACTCAGTGAATAAAACAATGTTCCTAAGTTTCCATAGTCAGCTGCTTCTCCGTTTCTGTCGCCTATTTCCTTTCTGATTGCAAGTGCTTTCTCGGTGTATTCTTTAGCCCTTTTGTATTCACCCAACGAATGAAACAATGTTCCTAAGTTTCCATAATCAGCTGCTTCTCCCGTTTTGTCGCCAATTTCCTTTGTGATTGCAAGTGCTTTCTCGATGTACTCTTTAGCCTTTTGGTATCCACCCAGTGAATGAAGAAATGTTCCTAAGTTTCTGTAGCCAGTTGCTTCTCCCCTTCTGTTGCCAATCTCTTTCTCGATTTCAAGTGCTTTCTTGTAATATTTCTCAGCTTTGTCGTATTTTCCTAGCGACTGAACGACTGTACCTAGGTTTCCGTAAATGGTAGCTTCCCTGATTCTGTCACCATAGGACACCGTGGTTGCCAGTGCTTTCTTGAAATACTTCTTAGCTTTGTGATATTCAATACGCGAATAAGATAAATTTCCCATCGCAAAGTAACATTTTGCCTCCGTTTGTTTGTCAGCAGTACATCTCGTCACATCAACTGCCTTCTGATAATATTGTTTTGCCTTTTCAAATTCATTTTGGCTCTCATATATCTCTCCCAGGTTGAAAGTTATTTTTCCTTCTTTAATTGTGTCACCAGAGGCATGGTACATATCAAGAAGTTCCTTGGCATATCTTTCTGCAGATGTGTAACTGGAAGCCATGTAAGCCGTCTTGAGCATTAGCAAATTGATTGCCTCGGTAAGTTGAAAACCGGTCTTCGATTCAAGCTCTTCAGATTTTAGAAAGTTCAAACATTCTTCGCCTAACATCATGGCTTGTAGGCCACGATTAGTGTTCACGAGGAAGGTGACAACCGCAAACCCTATAGCCATCTGGAAGGTTGCTATAAGTTCTTCTTTGTCCATTTTCGACCTTTTTTCGATTGTTTCCGAAAGTGCTTTCTCGGTGTATTCTTCAGCCTTTTCGTATTCACCCATTGAATAAAGCAATGATCCTAAGTTTCCGTACTCAGCTGCTTCTCCCTTTCTGTCGCCAATTTTCTCTCTCACCGCGAGCGCTTTCTCGGTGTATTCGTTAGCCTTTTCGGATTCACCAGGTGAATGAAACAATGTTTCTAAGTTTCCGTAGTCAGCTGTTTCTCCCTTTCTATCATCAAGTTCCTTTTTTATCGCAAGTGCTGGGGTAAACGAAGGAGCTGGTGATAGAAGGATGCACAAGATGACTTTGAACATGCAATTTATGCAGGGTATGGTCGCTAAAGTTATAGGAGTTGAGTCCTCGTTCGTTTTAGACATTTTATTTGGTCAACGAACAGCCGTTAACGTAGTTCAGGGTTCTTGGAAAGACAAGTTAAGGGTATTTTTCAGTTGTGGGCTGTGTTCCAAACTGCTTGGGTTAGTCTTGTAAGAATCCTAAAACTAGTTGCTCTTTCTACAGGCAGCTCAAGCTCCAGCTGTGAGATGCATATGATCATTTTGCGAAATAATAATAATAATACGCCACGGTGGCGTAAATATAAGCGTTTGTATTAGCTTATGTAATTAAACCACGTGAATAGTTCAGTTTTCAGTTCAGATACTTAAGATTCGAAGATACGTACAAGTTCTGCTAACCTGTCTTGCTGACCCGTGTTCTGTTATACCCTGACCTGTTTCATCTGTTGCTGACCTGTACGTAGCTATACACCGTGAAACAATCCTACTAGACATCGTCGTAGAAGTAAGTTCTCAGTGGTGCTGTAATTCTATCTAATAGTTTTACTCGTGTGTTTATGAATCGATGGATCCTGTTCAATTTCTCAAATGTATCTCGTTCTTTTCTTTAGATCGAATAATAATATATTGGAATAAATTATACGATTTGCGTAGCCTGGTTGGATTGCCTGTTTGGTTTTGTTGGACCAGTATGGAAATATTTACGACCGCTTTTAGGAAGTAAAACTATAGTAAATTCTCAATAAATACCTCACCTTACTTTCACAGTGCATTCCTTCTTTTGTTACCGCTTACTATATTGAAAAGAAGCCATTTGAACGAGTTATCCATTTCTAGGTTTACTACTCCTAAAAGAACGACGAGGCTGCATACTCCCATTTCCGAACACCCGATCCGCGAGGGAAAAAATCCAAGTTCAAAATGACTGGGTGGCCACAAATCCAACGCAGAATCCAAGCACATTTACTGCAGTTTCATTTCAATTCACTACCAACTCAATCTTCCCCGTGAAACCGACGCTAAGCCGCTGTTTGCTTCCAAATTGCTTCAGTGGTTCTAGAACATTTTGTTGATGCCAAAAGACGATGTGGTCCCTAGCGAGGCTCAGTTTGCAAAGGCGGCAGGGTTACCAAGTTGGTTTTACTTCCTAAGAGTGGTCGTAAATATTTCCATACAAACTCTTATATCTTCGCCATGACTCCTATTTTGCAATTGTTCTAGAACCACTCAGCTCGCAAAGGAGACAGGGATACCAGGCTGGTTTTCAACGGTCGTGTGTCGTGGAAAATGTGTACGCTGGTCGTAAGAAACGTCTGAACAGGCAATTTGGAAGTAAACTGCAGGTTAGCGTCGGTTTCACGGGGAGGTTTGAGTTGGTAGTGAATTGAAATGAAACTGCAGTAAATGTACTTGGATTCTGCATTGGATTTGTGGCCGCTCGGTCATTTTGAGCTTGGAGTTTTTGCCTCTCGGACCGGGCTTTCGGAAATGGAGTGTGCAGCCTCGTCCTTCTTTTAGGAGTAGTAAACTTAGAAATGGATAACTCGTTTAAATGGCTTCTTTTCTGTATAGCAAGCGGTCACAAAACAAGCAATGCACTGTGAAAGTACGGTGAGGTATTTATTGAGAATTTACTGTAGTTTTATTTCCTAAGAGCGGTCGTAAATATTCCCATGCAAACTCCTACATTTTCGCCGTGACTCTTATTTCGCAAGATGATCATCTCACAGCTAGAGCTTGGCTGCCCGTGCTCTATCAGGTCAGACGCTCTCTCAATTTGCCCCTTTTGATAATCTCTGTGCTATGACATAAGTAGTAATTTATGGATGGCTATAAATTAGAATAAAGGAGGTAAGTTTCTAAAGAAACTGTGGTGCTGCGTCGGTGGAAGAGTATAACAGGGTAATTTAGTATTATCAACTAAGTTGATAACGTAAATTGGCCACCGTAACCTTTGTTATGAATGAAAGGACAAGTTTTGCATCGAAAGCTAGCGCAGAAGTTCATTTCAAACCAATGACCAATCTGGAACTTTCAAATGCGCTTGCTCACGGTGCAAAATTTGTCCTTTCATTCATAACGTAGAGAAAATGTCGGGACCCAAGAGATCCATTAAGATCACTGATCACTTTACGTGCACTTCTGCCGATGTCATTTACTGCATATCTTGCAATTAATGCACAAAGTTATACATTGGTGAAACAGGAAGACGACTAGGTTACCGATTCCGAGAACACCTTCGCGACGTAGAAAGAAATGAGAAGGACGCATCCAAACCAGTCGCTAGACAATTTAATCTCGCTAATCATTCTAAGCAGCATATGGCAGTTTGCGGCCTTTCCCTACATCTAGGCAGTTTGGAAAGCCGCAAAACTCTAGAACAAAAATTTATCGTTCAAATTGGCACTCTTAATCCCCACGGTATCACCGGGCGCTTTTCTTTCAACAAAAAGTAATTTAATCTTGTTTTCTCTTCACCACATTCCCACCGATAGCGTAGCTCCATTTTCTGCATAGAAGCCCACACACAATAGCTCTGACGAAGGGCTAACGCTCGAAACGTCAGCTTTTAAACTCTTTACGGAGGCAAATTTACGTTATCGACTAAGTTAATAACACTAAATTAGCCTATTAAATTAGAAGCCGAGATCTGCAGTAAATACATACCACAATTAGAAAACTTTGAAAATTAAAAATTTTAAAAGTAATGCTACTCTCAATACCTTTACAAAGATATGACAAACAATTCAAATAAATACCTGAGACAGACTCTTCTTTTAGTGGCTTCACAACCTCCAGGAAAGACTCTTTGCATGCCAAGTAGTCCTTTTCATTGATCTTAATACTTAATCTTAAAGCTTTCAGATCAAGTTTCTTTTTAAGTTCATTCGTTACCAGGTATCTTTCAGCCATTCTGTTGAGGAAGCCATGGTTGCAGTCTTTCCTCAGTCTTTCCAGGCTCTCCAGATTGTGGCATTGCACTCGTATTTCTAGGCAGCCATAACCCAATGCCTTTGTGAGCAGTTTGTAAGTGTCTTCTATATACTTAAGGAATTCACCTATTCCTCCGGTTGGAGAAAGTTCGTTGTTGTCCATGAACGTTAAAATGTCCTCCCTAAAATGCTGTTTGAATTTCTCCAGTTTTTCAGCGCTAAGATCTCTGGGGATGACTTTAAGAGGTATGTCATGTTGCACCGTAACTGTGCCTGAAATGAAAAATAATAACACTAATAAATGATTTCACAACCTCACCTCTTGTCTAAAAAATTTATAACACTGTCGTGGCCCGACAATGAGTCTTGATAACGGCACAATCAAGAGAAGAGGCTCCGAGCACAACACATTCCCGAAAAATCAGCAATCAGAACATTTTAATAGTCCAGAGTGGCGTAAATTAACAGAAAGAACAAGGTAAAGTAGAGTGATAATGATTGCGCTGCCGATGTAAAAAGCGAAGCCGGGGGGGAGGGAAGGGGAACTCGGCACGTCCGTTTAATCTGTAACAGAACGGCATTTACGTTACTAAGACGAACGTTTAACTCTTAATTGGTAAATATTTACTACGTACTGAGTGACTTAATAGAATATAAGACGCATTATAAATTTATCTAATTCATTGCTAAGTAAATGAACAAAGTATAAGATCACTTTCTCAATAATATATTGATGGGAGCGGTGAAGTGGAGCAACAAAATAGATTGAATTGGGGGAACTTAATGAAATATGAACGTAGTCAAATACTACGTGTCGAATGTGTACTTGTGACAGGTCTTACCCTGGTCAACAACTTCTTTCGATGATGTCAAAGTATGTAATATTTTCTTCTGCGCGTGTAACAATTCCTCCTGAATTTTCCTCATCTCGACCAGCTCTTCTTTAACATTATTTTCGTCCTTTTTCCACTCACTCAGGAGTCCCACGTAGTGATTTTCAACTACAGGGTCCATGCACTCGTTTCTAAGATCGTCAATAGCAGTTTTATAAGCAACACCTCCCAGTCTAACCAGAGTGTCCCGGATGTCACGCCAGTAGTCATTGAACTTGATGTCATCAACAGAAGCTTTCTCAACGTGACCGTACACAGTATTCCTAAAATACTTAACTCGGACAATGTCTGCTTCCCTGCTGAGGTCTGTTACGGCTGGCAAAGCGTTCCAGCCGGTCAGCGGAGCAGTCAAGCCGCACAGGTTCCGTAACAGAACCATCAGCAAAGTTGTGTCAAAGTCACGCGAAGACACTGAGGTAGGGGTGGGAGGGAAAAGTTTCCCCCATTGTATTGGATCGATAATCTTCTTCTTTTTAAGAGATTGTAAGGTTGCTTTGTTCGCCGCCAAAACTGAGGGTAGATTTGCTGGAGGATGGATGGCATCTAACGTGTCTCGAAGAGCCCCGGTTCCAATATCAACCAGGAGACGACACAACCTGGCATAGTTTGTCGTCTCCTTTGAGGATGAAGTTGTTGGTGTAGCACTGGCCATGAATTAAACCTGTAATTTTTTAAAATAATTTTTTCAAATTTGTATCTCTTTTGTCCTCTACGTGATCCCGTAAAAGAAAAGGATTTGTTACAAAGACTACGGCTACTCCCTCTTGATGGAGTGCTAGTCCATCGGAGGAAGGCAGTGGCAATATAATTTTACTCTATTCTCCTGATGGCCCATTGAAACCATGTAAACGCCTATGTGAAGACAAAATTACCCATGTACCCAAAAACACACCCAGAGATCCCGTCAAGCCGGCCGGAACTAACAAATTTAGATGCGCAGTTCAGCGCACGAACCACTGGGGTAGTCTGTTTCAATGAGAATTATGAACTTGGGTGATTTTTGAACCCGCACATGTTAAACTACATTGAAACTGATAAAATACATGACTGCAATCTGGACTTGGGGGAATGCAAAACATTTATAGTGTGCAAGGTTGACAGTATAACATATTTGGGGAAAAAAGATTTGAGCTCTGAGGCAGCCTTATTCATTACGCAACATACAAAAGCAAATTTCGATGGTTAAATTCGGTGAGATCACACATTTTACATTTCAGAAATCGCCGCGTCGCTTCTACAACTGAATTTTTTAACCCAAAAGTTTTAGGCTGTGAAGGTACTTGAGGCTGAAAAATTGTAATCATGGTACAAAAAAGACACAACAAAAATGCTAAAACCCTTTAGATTGATTCAAAGATTCTAACTCGAGGCTTTCGAAGTTCGGCGGTACTGTTACTATTTATTGCTTGGTTTCTAAAATGCGCCCTGTGGGGTCGCGTCACACTAGAACAAAGTCAAAATTTTGCCCGAGAAAGAAATTGACAAAAGTTTCGCAATTTCCAAATATTGGCGGTGATTGCAATAGTAATGGGTTTTAACCAAAACTTGTTCAGTTGATGACACTGATGGGCCGATACGTCAATCACATACCTATCTACACATCCATTGTTGTTTAGAGAAAACTGAAATAACTAGACAAGAAAGAATCGTCGTCCCGTAGCTTTCGGGTTTTTGTGGAGTTTTTTTTTTAGTCTCAGAATTAAAGTGTTTTTGGTGCACTATCAGCAGGCTGTTTGTGTTGGTAGACTTGGCTTGAATCGAGGTTATTTCACACCGTAATTTTTCCCATAACTGTATTGCATATTTTTTGGTAGTTTTACAAACTATCTTTGCATAAAGCTTGATATTTCAGATGCTGGTTCGCATCAAACAGATTACGATCGGTAAACGCAGGAGCGCACTTGTCGTCTGTCCGCTTCTAAGTAGCGTTTACGGTCTTTACGATCAAATGGAAGAGGCATCGTTGATGCGATTGATGACAGCTACACTCAGAGATTGTCGCACGGAAGGTATACAGTACGGGAAATATCACTTCATGTTTGCGTCCACAGAGGTAGTTTTTTCGAAAGGTCGGGAAACCATTCCTTTCCTTTCTGAAAAAAACTATCTCACTATTTTTTTCACGGGCTCCACATCTGCCACATCTGTTTATCGGTCAGTACTTCCGGTTTTCAACTAAACTTATTTTGATTGGACATCCGCTCATTACCGGAAATGCAATGAAGTGCATCGTTTACGTCCTCCCGCCTTCCCTTGCCTCCTCCCTATTCAGTCCATTCTAACTCTAAATCAAACATGGCCGCTCGAAAAATAGCCCGCCGAACCTGACTCTCTGACGTTTCAGGCGACAGCGAGGCGAGCGCGAAGTACGAGTCACGTGCGAGGGGAGGAGTGTGAAAAAAATTCAATATTTTTGCCTCCGTTCGCCTGAAAACGCAAAAAAATAAATAAATAAATAACGCCAGTTTTGTAGGCTACTCGAACAACCGATCGCAAACTTGTAGCGCTAACTCGCCCTCAGGCGGTGTGCGCACTTTGATTGTGTTGCATCATGGTAGTAACACAAAAAGTGAGTCATTTGCGTCCTGTCGCGGATTCACGGAGGATTCACTGTCTGTTGCCGTTCCTTCAAAAGAAAGTGTTTACGGGTCTGCGCGACTCCTGTAATTCCTCTGTGACGAATTCGTTCTTAGGAGGCAACTGAAGAGATTCAGGAAGAACCGAGACTGCAGTCTTGCCTAACAAACTACACAAATGGCAGCAGTTACATTCACAGACTATGCCTGTGTGAATAATAACAAATTCAGGAAATACATTCCTAGACGCGAGTTGTGTAATAAACGCATTACAAAGAGACGGAGACCTTCTAATACACGAACCTTTTTCGTGTCACATACCTAGTTTAAATACGGGATTCGTAAAAGAAGGAGCCGTAAGCCTGCTAAGAACGAATTCGTCACGCTCCACGTTCAATAAAAAACGTACAGAGTTTCAAAATACGCCTAAAGAATAGAGGATACCCATATGAAGGTTTTGAGAAACGTATCTCTGGAGTCATTTTCTGCGGGAGATAAAGTACACTTAAAAGCAATAGAAGAAAATTAATATTGCCTTTTGTAAAACAATTTCATCCAGCTTTGCCAAACCTCAAGAACATACAGATGGGAGAATCACACCTTAAAACTAACCCTTATTATCACATCGCAAAGGAAAATCATCAAAAGATATCCTAAAGTTATTGCTCTTATTTCTCTGATTCAATTGTCCTTTATTCGTAAATCAAGATAGTATATCTACGATACAATACTCGTAATCACTTATTGTACTTCTATTGAGTAAAGTAGATTTATGACACGATTGAGTAATGGGAAGCTTCCTTACATTGGTAACGCTTTGAAACACTATACGCTACATCCTTCCCGGCCAAAGTTCAAACCATAATTAATAATTTCTAAACATTGACAATCATTTAATAGTATATAAAGTTTTCACGGTTCCTTGTGGACTTAACTGTGCGTCTGGACCCAGTTGTTCCACTCGTTTCATTCTGAATGGCTTGAAAGTCGGGATGATTATTTTCCATACAAGCATCAGAATTGCTGTGACTTGTCTCACTAGAATTAGCATTTGGCGACTCAGAGCTAACACTAACACTTCCATTATTTTCTTCGTCTCTGATGTCGATGAGTTCTTCGTTTATGAGTGCGCGCTTTAAGTGTTTCGTATTTCTTATTCGAAATACGAAATACGTATTCCAAAAAAAATTTCTTCCATCATCTTTTGGAAAGCTTCGCTTGCATCACCAAGATCGAAAGAAGTGCTCTTAGATCTAAAGAAACCTCTAGGTGTTACGAATGAAGTAACGTTCCTAGATTCTTCAGCTAAGGGAAGCTGAAAGAAAGCACTCTTAGCATCGATTTTTGCGAAATACTTTGAACCGTGCCTTGCTTGCAAGTATCGTCTACTTTAGGTAGTATATAACGTTCCCTAATTACGGCCTTATTGACTTCTCTGAGGTCACAACATACCCTTAATTCATTTCTTGGGAACTATCTCTAGATTTGACGCCCACGGACTAGCCTCCCTGACCTCGTCGATGACATCATCTTCAAGCACTCTGTCAAGCTTGTTGTTGACAGTTTCAATATGGCTAAAGGATATACGTCTTAGATGCTGACTAACTGGTTAAACGCTGGGATCAATGGCAATATTATGTTCGAAGTTAGTTAGTTTCCCTATCCCATGAAAAATTTCGTCAAATTCGCGAAGTAAAGAATCTAATTTACTTCTTCCGTTGGTTTTAGGGGGGCTTGGTTTGTTTCCGATAACATTCACTTGTTTGATTATCTCCAAATCGAAACTTGAGTCTCTCCCTTGAAGGGAATCTGAATGACCCTCTATAACATATCCTTTGGCTGTTATCATATTCTCGCCTACTTAAAGAGTAGCAATAAAATAACCCTTACAACTTGATGCATCTTTTCGTCCATAAGGGACAAATCGCTTTTTAGTTCTTTTCGGTTCGTAACGCTATGTAGCGCAATTTACCACAAGTAGATTTACCATACAGTACTCGCAATTAGTTAATTTACTTCAACTTAGGACAGTAGATTTACAACACGATTGAGTATATGAAAGAAATGTCCTTACAATAGTAACGCTGTGTAACGCAATACACTAAACACAATAATAGGCCTTTTGCTGCTATAATCGGTCTCAAACCATGACTACACTTAAAATGCACAAAACACGCCTACCGTTGAAGAGCTTTTAGTCAGAGCTGTTAAAGAAGGATGAAAGCGGCCATTCAAATCCTTGAAAGGCTTCAAACTATGACTTACATCAAATTTGACCTTCTCGAAAACCGGTCTCAAGTTCAATACATACTTCAAGATCAGTACATACTAAAAAACCGTGATTGCGTTTGTCCTTGAGAATTGTCCATTAAATACGCAAAAAATACTTCTTCACATTCAAAATCAATCAAAGTTAATGTACCTATGGTGAAAGAAAAAAGGAACGACCCAACTTTAACGGAATGTTCAGTCAAAATCTTCCGATTTCGGCCTCTTTCGCCGCCATATTGAAAATAACGCTACCACAATGCAACGCAATCGGAGTGGCACACCGCCTGACTTAAGTGAGCCAGCGCGAGGGTCTGTCATGGGTCAGAAACTAATAATGAGTTGTTATCGAAAGGGAACCTGTAGTAATTAAAAACACTCAAACGAGGAGAAAATTGAGCATAGGTTATATCTTCTTCGGCATATTTATGCATGGAGCTCTCCGAGAATTAGTGAAACAACGCATACAACTTAGTTACATATTTCTCGAGAAAATTTTTATCAGAAAATCCGAGTAAGCTACTTCCGCCTTTGAGTTCTCTCGACATTAGCCAGGTCCCAAGATTTATTCAGAGAAGTGACGTTCTTCTGGATGCTTTTTTAAGTGCTAGATTTAAGAGTATTTGCAATTAATTACGCAGGTAACATCAAGATAACTTAGATTCTCAAGGTCTTTTCTTTCGATCCGCTTAATGCCACTGTTTACCTTCCACCCGAATTATATAGACGACTACAACGTGCGACAACGCGAATAATGGCTCTTTGTATTGACAGATTACGCTGAAGACATTTCCAAATGTATCAAAACTGATGCATGAGTTGTAAAACGTCTATAAAATCGAACAAACTGACAAGACAGTACTTACCACGTTCATCGCTTTCGAAGGTTGTTGGTTAGTTTCTTGCCTAAAAGGATGCATCACGTGACCATGGCCATGACCATGACAACGTGACCACCCTACATTGTTTCTCGTCATACAATAATATTTCTTCACCAGAAAGAAAAGTAAGCTCGATTTCTTTCTGAGAGCATTTAGGAGTTTCCAGCGTTAGCTTTTGTTCATTTTGAGAGAAGCAAGCTGCTTCAGCTACACAAAACGGAAACATTGCTTTTCCTCACCCTCCCCTCCCCCCATTTCTCTTAGACTAGACTTTGCTTCTCCGCGTCTTGAGTACCTTTCTTCGTGGAACTCGTCTTGGCATTGGAAATTTTGGAAACTTTTTGCGGTTGGTTTTAGTTCCTAAATTTATTCTCTGGGTAGTGGAGTGCCTCTTTGAATTATATTCGGTTTTAACGAAGTCGATCTAGGTCGCTTATGAGGTGTTAAGATTTTTCAGTTGAGTCAATTCTGGCCTCTTAGCGAAACATGTTAACATGTAAACCAACACACAGAAGGGTGAGGCAGATAGACGATGAATCACAACTTGAAGTGAATGAGACAAAAAAACCCTGAAAATATATACTATCAATTGCTACAACATCTATTGCACCATTTATTTACTACAAAGAGGATTGTTCTCGTGCATGTAGTGTTCTTAAAAATTAGTAGGGATATTGAGAAACATCCAGGTCCTTAATACACATGCTAAGCAAATTATATATTATGATTAGTATTTATTCAGAAAAAGCAAAATATCTCTGTGGTTTCCCGGGTCATAACAGGAAAACTCTCACAGTGCTGTCTTTTACTGTGAAGTCTTGTCTTATAACAGGCAAGTAAAGTAGAAACAAACCTTAATAAGAAAACCCTCCAGATTTCAAGGAGGGAGTTTTAGAATTGGAGATAATTCCAAATGGAAATAATACCCAAACGGGATTCAAATTTAAATTTTTGTTAGGTTTTTCAGCCAACAAATACAACTCTTGCAACTTTTGGTGATTCTAACACCTGAAGGTTAAAAAAGTTGATCACTTGCTAGCTCACAGTTCACACTAGTCAGCTCTCACTTGTAACAAAAACTTTTCACTATTACAGCTGTGCATCAACTGGCACCTTTCAAACAATATATATGATAAAAAAGATTTGTCACAAAAAAACAGTCAATGAAGAGAAAAGTATTTAATAAATGATTATGCTTCCCAAGGAGCTGAGATTGTGTCAGATCTCTTTGGGATATCTTTGGGAAGTTTCTGAATCTTCTTCAAATTTGTGTAGATATGTCAGATTTTCTTTGAGAGCTCTTTGAGAAATTCACACTTTTGACTCAAGAAAAAGTTGCCAGATATAAAAAACTTGTGTGACCTACCCCTCAACTAATTCAGACCTGAGGGTGTTTTGTGTCAAGATCACTACTAATAAATAAATGTTATGACACAGCTGTAAATGGAAGTGGTGGCATTAATGTAGTACTGTTTGTTCATGGTGGGTACTGGCAAGCAGGGAGCAGGAAGACTTATAGCTTTGTTAGTAAATCATGGACTAAAGCTGGTTGTGTTGCAGCAGTGGTGGGTTATAATCTTGCACCAGAAGCGAGCTTGCATCAGATGGTGAGTGAAATAAAGTCAGCAGTGAAATATATCAATACCAGGTTTCCAAAGTCCAAACTGTTCTTGTGTGGCCATTCAGCTGGGGCACATTTGTGCGCTATGATGATGGTGTCAGACTGGAGCAAAGATCCTTCAATTCCACAAGCCATTCATGGTATGTTCTTGTTATCAGGAGTATTTGATTTGGTACCTATTGTAAATACTTATGTTAATGATGCATTAAAACTGACAGAAGAATCTGCTGCACAAATCAGTCCTCAACAAATTCTGATAAAGATGTTGCCAACATTTATGTGCCCTATTTTGGTTGTGATTGAAGAGCATGGTTCCCCAGAGTTTCATCGACAGGCTAAAGAATTTGTTGAAATCTTAAAAAGTCATGATGTTCAGTGTTCTCTGCTTGAACTACTAGGAGTAGATCACTTTAGCATGATTGAAAACATGGTGAATAGTGATGATCTCCTCTGCCAAGAGATTTTGAAAGTTGTCAGAAATATCAACTCAGCAAGGAGTGAAATAAGAGTCAAAGGTCCAAACTCAAGTCTTTAATTTCACTTTGTGAATGGCTTATGCATTTACCCTGAGTTTATAAAAATTGTAGTGCATAGTTATGCTGCTATTTAGAGGTTTTGCTCAGTATTTAAACTTGAATATTACCTTGATGGATTGAATTTACTTATGATTCTGATAGCATGATGTCTCAGGGAAAATGTACATTTTTGCTGCTATTTTTTTTTACACAAGTTACTTGATATCATAATTTAGAAAATATTTTAATCAGCAGTGTCAAAAATTGAAATTACCTTGAAAACTGGCTTTGTCCAGAACATTTTAAAGGTGTTCCTTCAAGTAATTATTACCAAATGCAGATACATATTTTTTTATTACGGTCAAAATAAAGATGCTGTGTGTGTAATTATCATTTAAATTTTAAATAATTAAACATTTGAAATTTACTCTCTGATTTACTGGTTTACAAGAATGATCAATTATTTATAAACACTTTATACCCAAACATCAGTATGCATATTCTCTGTACTATTCTCTATGCATCCCTAAGGTGCTGACAAGGAGAATTTGTTTAATAATCAAGAGCATCTTAATTGATGTTGGTGATCATATCCTTTATTCTTGTGACCTTGCTGTGTGATTCAAGGGAGATAAATAATTGTAGGGAGAAATTAGATGCTAATCACTCTTAGGGGTCAGAGGGTTGAGGCTGCCTTATTTGGTCACCAGAACAAACAGATGACAGCCATGATGATACTCAAGTTAGTCTTGAGTGATTTAAGTTCTTTTGTAGTGTAAAAAGTTTATTTTGCTTCATGAATTTACCTAGCTGCTTGCCACCTGATTGAAAACATGATTGAAAACAACCTCCTCCAAAAGATTTTGGATGGACATGCACTGATCAGAAATTGTCATCCCTTGGAAATTATAGACCCTCTGATGCAATAATTCACTTCTGATCATGCTCCTCTTGCATACACCAACAATATGGAAATAACTTTTTTTACAATACTGTCATGTCATCACATTATTTTGTAGGGTTGTGGTCTGTTAAATTAAACTTGCTTCATGTTGAAGTTTATCAAAATTTAGAAAGAGACACTTTGATTTTGTTACATGACTGTGTAAATTATTCCACACAGCTTTAATTGAGAGTTTGCTTAGATAAATTTCCTTGCATGTGTTTCTGTTGGATCCTTTTTGTTGTAGTGTTGTTAGAGTTGCTGGTGATGCCCTATTTGTGGTCTGATCTCTGTGCTGCGCGTGTAGGGCCATAAGGTAGGAGAGGGTCAATGATTGTAATATTGCACACTAGTGACATGCTTTTGATTTACTGAAAATGAGTTTATTTATCATACAATACAAGTCTAAAGTTGTAACACAAGTACAAATTTCAAATAAAGCGCATACTCAACATTTTGTCTGTCCTGACTTTCTGTGATGCTTTTGGTGTTAATTATTACAGAGTAACAACATTATTTCTTGTGTAGTTTGGTGTAAATAAGCTCTTGTAAATTTTTCGGACTTCAAATTTTGGTTGTCTTTGAAAAATGTACTCATCCTGATTTATAATGGTAATAGGACCGAGTAAAATACAATTCGGTCTGTAATCATACAAGCAATTAACAAAATTGGACGAATGCCAAGCTAGAGTGCGATTTGTTAAATACGAGTATGATAACAGACAGAATTGGATGGCATGAAGTCCTGTTACCAATTAATCAAAACTATAACATGATTTGATAAAGAAATTAGACATTGATTATACATGTTAGAAAATTTAAGAAAAAGAATAAAGAAAAAACTAGTTAACTTGGCGAAATGGGAGACAACAGTGCCTGCACATGAGGTGTTCTGTCCACTTACACAGGCATGATGTGTTAACTGTCCCTTCAACTGTCCTATTATGCTGTCTAATAACAAGCATGACATGTACACAGTCCTATTAGTGCTCAAATTGGGCTGGTGATAAACAATCGCGTTTGAAAAATTTGTTATAGTTTTGATTAACAGTGAATTGTGCTTGACATGTCATTACCTATGCTAAAAGAATTCAAGTAGTTTTTTTTTTTTTTGGTCCTACAGAGACAAATTTTAGAGACACGTTTGTATCTGTTTCAGCCTCTATTTGTTTCAGGCTTTCGTCACCTGTCATCCAGTGATTGATTGTGTGTAACCCCTTACAATGTTTTATTGCTTGACTGTATAATATTAATAATAAAGCTAATACTTATAACATGCATGTATTCAGTTTCATATGCTCGCTTAAGATATTGCTGTTGATAGCTCTGCTCTGGAGAATTAGCCAAGGGTTGAAAACAAGCTGGCTACTGCCAGAGTTCTGCTGGCCACTTGGTAACATGTTGCCTGCTGCTCTGCTCAAAATAATAACCTTTAATGCCCATAACCCTTCAACTCTCAGAAGTGTTTAACATGTAACTTCTCCCTACAATATCCATACCTTATCCAGAAAAGAGATATTGAGAATACTCAAACTTATCATTGAGGTGGAGATTGTTGTCTCAATCTAACACCAAATTCTCATAACTAAGTTACAGGGAGATTTGTAGTAGCTACAGGGGAGAATTAACAATCAGATCTTGGGAGTTAAAGGGTTAATAAACTTTTCTTAGTCACCTACTTTTTCAAAGATCTGATGCCTACTTCAAAACATTTTGAAACCCCTGATTGGGATGGTTGTTAAATTACTACAGATAATTATAACCATTACAATTTCCTGAAATGTGATTGGTGCATTAGCTGCTTCATCATTCATCATCATTAATCAAACAGTTGGCTGTCATTGGACATCTGCAATCAGATAGCTAAAGCAGCCAATCATACCAGGTCCACTCAGCTAAATCCTCCAATCAGAATTGATTACAATAACCATAGCAACAACCACTTAATTGCCCTACAAACCTGTGGAATTTCAAAAATAGAACAATTTTTCTCTTTAGAAAATGTCTCTACCAGAGATATCTTCTCAAATAAATGTTACTGTTTTTTTTCTGTTTTAATTGTGATGGTTATGATTGATTGGTAACGGGATTTCGTGTTATCGAGGTTGGTCTGTAATCATATACTTGTGATTGACAAATTAAACTCCATTGAAACTCCACTTGCTGCCTTCACTATTATTTATTGCAGTCCATTTGTTGGCAGAAGAGCCTGATACTGTAGCTTCTCAGTCTATTGTTGTATCATACAAGATAGATTCCCCCGCACTTCCACCCACAGCCCTAGGTGAAATATTTAGCGAGCCGTTTTACCACTGCCAGTAATATTTTCTGTACATCTTCATTTCTCTGTAGTTATTTCATTTTTGCACTTTTAGCAAGGAAGGCACTGCCTTGTACTGCTCTTTTCTTGCAATGCATGTGGCCTAATTGGCAGGTGGTACTCAATTGCAATCAGTATCATCAAGCACATAGGTAAAATTTTTAAATATGGTAGTAGTATACCTCTCTACTCAGGGAGAGGAGGCTGGGAGCATAGGTACAGACTTTGGATCATCTGAGATTAAGTCTCTGAACCCTTTTAACTCCCATAAGTGATGAACATGTAACTTCTCCCTGTAACATCCATGTAATGAGAATACTCAAACTTATCAGGTAGAAAGTAGTAGTCTTGATCTAACACCAAATTCTCCTGATTTATATACAAGGAATTGTGTAGCAGCTAGAGGGAAGAATTAAAAATCAGATCTTGAGACTTTAAGGGTTAAATAAGTTACCTTAAATTTTCTGAATGTCCAGTCTCCTTGACATTGATATTCAACAAATAGATACTTATATGTTCCCATACACGGATCATCTAAGAAAAACACATTAGTTGCCTCCAGCTCACAGGTAGAATTACTTTGGCAGATTTGCTGCACTTGAGCGAGAGAATTCCCAGGCAGAATCTAGCCTGCCACAGTAGACAGAACATATATCTTTCCCTCTTTGTTGCATCTCAGTTGGCCAGATTTACCCTTGCAGATTAAAAGGTGAACTATTGAAAAAGTTGTTGGCAGCTGTGTTAAAACAGAATGGTTGAAGTGACGGTTTTAGCGGCCATCTTGGACGAGTAGGCAAGAATATTTATCTTTACTGACAGAATATTTATCTTTCCCTCTTTTTTTGCATCTCATTTGGCCAGATTCACCCCCGCAGATTAAAAAGTGACCTGTTGAAAAAGTTGTTGGCATCTGTGTTAAAACAGAATTAGCCATTCAAAAATTTTGATGGCTCAGCATAGCTCAATTCATCCTGAAGGAGTTTAGTTTTATTTTTCATATTCCATCTTTGTAATTTGAGTTATTTTCTTATTTAGTTTTTTCTTATTTAGTTTTTTCTTATTTAGTTTATTGAGTTTGTTTTTGTGTGCTTCTGACTACACTCGGTAATGGTTTTATCTAGAGAATATCAGTTCGTATTTTCTTGGTTTTTTTTGAAGTTGAACAATACGTGCTGTTGATGCCACCGGACTCAACTTGAATTGTGTACGTGAGACAAAGAGAAGAAACGATGGTATAACGTGCACAAGGGTACAAAGTACAACGATTATTTGAATGTGGCTGTTTGTATGATTATTTTTGTCTTAGTTAAACGATACACATTTTCTCTACTCGTACATCTCACCGATTCATCAATAGCTTGTAAAATTCCGTCGCCCATTTTCGGGAACGCAGTTTGCTTCTTGTCTGTGTAACAGCATGAACTGCGACCACAAACTTTTCGCTTTTCACTTCCTCTTCAGTGAATTCCTGAACGAACCTGAAAAGGAGGCTTAAAGGATTTAGCACGAGGGGAGCTGGTAAAGAATCTTAGCAGCTGATTAAAAAAGTTGAGATTGATATCTCGTTAAAATTTAATAGTCGCCTTTTTATTAAGTTTTTAATACCAAAACTGAAGAAACCACAATGGCCAGTCGTAATAAATGAAAACAGTAAAAGTCACAAGTAAGAACTCAAAGGGAAAACAAGCGAACTGCCTGAATCACTGTCAAATAGAGTGACCGAGTCGCGGGATTGGTCTTAATTTGGCATCTGATTGTTTTAGAAAGTAGCGCGAGCTGAACCAAATATTGAGCGAGAAGAGGTTAAACCGGTCCGGCCCGGATAACTCTAGGTAGTCAGTTGAAGATTGCTTCAAAATTCGTGAGCTTGCAGTTCTACATCAAAGCAAATGCTATCGCTTTCTTTATGTGATAATCAGTATATCGTACCTTTACCCCAAACCTCAAAGAACGACGATACAAGAGAAGATATGCAGCTAATAGAGCGATGACGTAGCTGAATTAAGCCGGGTTTTGGGGGGGGAGGGGGGGAGGGGTGGAAAAATCGAAAGAAATTGTGGTGCACCGTCGGTTAGGGGTCTTATAAGAGCGACAGACTCTAAACGAAGCTCAGCTTACAAACTCTCTACGGTGGCCAATTCACATTATCTGCTCAGTTGATAAACTGAACCAAATCATCTGATGATTTAGTTGTACAGAACTCTGTGTTCCTCTTATTGGCTGTCATTTGTACACAAAGATAGATCTGCGTACCCTTAAGTCATCAGCTGGGAATGCTTCTGAAATCCATTATGTAAGTCGCCATTGAATTAATGAGGAGATTGAAAAATTAAAACACTTACAATAGCAGACGGGCCATTATTTCATTGTATTCCTTCGTCCCTGCGAAATCTCTTTTACTGGGAATCTTCGAGGGATTCACAACGATTATATCTTCTCCATCTTTAGTTCTTGCGTCTGATAAAAGAAATTTCGAAAGTATAAGACTTGATATATATAGTGGTAAACACCGCGTAGATTTCGGATTTCGATCCTCTCCAAACCTGAAACAAAAAGTTTGGGAGGGGGGGAGGGGGTGGTGAGGGATGGAGCTGTCCAAAGCCTGGTAGGAAACTTTTCTTATGTACAAGCTCTTAAAGCTTGCACATCAAAAATTTCATTCCCTGGATGCAGAGACCTCTGAAAGAAAGGATCGCAGTAAAGCGTAAGTTTCACAATTGATTGTTACCTTTAAGGAAAATAAATCCTTTTAGAGATAACAGCCTTTCTTCGTCTCCTATCTGCCTTCGTTCCTTCTGAAGTGGATTTTCGCTGTTTTCGATTGTAGATCCCTCTAAAAGTGAATACAGCAGTTTTTTTACTCGAAAAAGTAAAGGAATTAACAGTTGGTAATAAAAAGTTAACTTCTTCAGAAGATTTCTCGGTTTCCAAGTAAGATAGATAGTTGATAAACTTAACGCTCCAGTGTTCTCCCTGGAATTTTTCCTACATGTCCCCTGTGGAAGTCTATCACAACTTTTGTGCTTACGCGTTGCTGTCAGACGCGTCTCCATCAAAAAAGCTGTCAAGCTTGGTGCATATCGTCAATCAAGCAAAAAAGAGCAATAATACAGAGAGCTTGACGCCATTGACACTTAAACCAACATTATACTTGTATGTTAATATCCCCGGCAGCGCAGGAAAACTTGGATAACCCAGTCACGAATGGTTTCAGTGCTGAATATTATAGACTGAGAGGATGACGCAAGTTTTCCAATGCAGTCATAGACTGCGGTGAAAAAAAACCAACTAGATACCAGACTGGTATATACCAGACTTATATTTTCGAACAACTGCTTTGGTTGCAATTAAATCACATTCAATAATTTTAAGGTTCTCACCAACAGATCTCCCGACATTAGTTCCCTTGATTGAAGTTAAGGCCTGCAACTTCAGCTGTCGATTTTTCCAAGGTCAGCTTTTTCCTCGATTCATTAGTTTCATTCTCCTTCCTCCCAAATGTTAATGATTTCCTTCTCTTCTTTAAAGCAGACCGTTTTTTCTGACCACGCCTCAGGGACGCTCTTTTGACTGGCATCTTTGGAGTCCTCTGTGCATCATATGATGCATTTACAGACGCCACTTCCAATTGGTCAGTCTGGAAAGAGGAAGTTTCCATGCTAGGCTCTTCTGTATTTGAATGGGTTGACTCGAGAGCTGTGGAAGCCATTCCGTCAGAACATAATTTGTCAACATTCTCCGAATCGTTATCATTTCCCTCTGGGATTGTGATCTGTGAAGAGAAAAGTTGGTATTCTCTCACAAATTCTGTCATAGTTGTGATTAATTTGTAACAGGACTTCGCATCGTCCAACTTACGGACGTACGATTTTATTCATCACTCGTATGCTTACAGACCGAATTGAACTCCACCCGGTTCTGTTACCATTATTAATTTTTAACAAAAGACAAATAGACGAGTTATGTCTTCAAAAGACCACAGGAGTGTTGTTAAAGAATGCATTATCTTTTGGGATTTTAAAGCGCACTCAAACAAGGATTTTTCTCAACGGAAAAAAAATCTGTATCATCCTATAAAATTAATGCTCTTTTAAATCGTTTTCGTTGATTTGTGAGACCGAAAGTAAACAACGTTGCTCTTAGAAATCCCATTGGTCCACTTCGCCATTGGTGTCTACCAGGAAAAAAACAGCCAGAATTTCAACGAGGTATGCCTCGCAGGCATCCCACAAGGAAAGGGATCTTGAGTCAGTTTACCTTCTCGTTTGATAATGCATCATTACAGGGCATTGCAGTGGTATCAAGTTCAATCATGTCATCGTTCGGTTCATCCACCCAGCTCGCGTATCGGAGATAATTCTCATGGCAACCGATAAGAACACAGACATCTCGGACGATTTTTACAGCTATTTGCCAGAGAGGATCTTCTACTCTTCTCGACCATAGCATCATTTTCTGAGAGCCAGACAAAACAGTGTTATCGTTAGCCTTTTCAAAATTTTTGGATTGAAAAAGATGAATGATCGTCTAGATTTTCAAAAGATATATCTACATGCGTGTCATAGGTTGAATTCCTGCCAGATAGCTGATTCTCCTCGTTCATTAAGTCGCTAATGTCTTTTTCGATCTCGTTTACAGCTCTGCTCCTCGCCTGAAATCTCTTCAAAAAGTCTTTTGCAATCTCCTGAAGACAAGGCAGAGTGACTTTGGTCATGTTCATGGGATTCTCTCCGGTAGGGAGAGGCAGAATGCGTTATTCCATCCCCACATTCTTTTAAACATGTATCTTTACTTGATATCTCCATCAAAGCTTTGTACTGTTTTCTCTTCCACAGCAGGTGACGTTTGCTGACGAGGTTCTTGTCCTGCATCAGTTGTGGCAACTGGATAGGAAAGTTTCTCGGAAGCACCAGGTCTCGTGTTTGAAAACTGTATCTAAAGTGGAGAACAAAACAAAATTAAATTACCAAAAAAATGTTGCGCTGAAATTCAGGTCGATTGTAATAACATTAAGCTTTTGAACACTGCAAGTTAATATGGCCGTTTTGAATAAATTTTTCCACTCTAAGTTTCTAACACTTGAATATCGGTGATCAAATAATTTGTCCTGAGGTTTGAGTTGTGGTTAATTGTTAACTTATCCCGCCCGACTTACTGGTCTCCGAGTCGAATGGTTTCATCCAAAATGTCAAGTGTCTCCATGATTTACTGTACATATACTTTAGTCAGCTCTCTATTTCTTCTTTTCTCATAAGGAGTAAAATGGATGCAAAGAGACTAGAAATTCAGTGAAAAAAATCTGTGATCATGAAAAGAGGAACAAGGAAAGAAATAGAGAACTGTTTTAAAACAGATTTTGAAAGGGTGGAACAACATGGTGATACTTAAATTTTGTGTTGTTATGGTATAATTCTTTTAAAATTTCAGATCTCGGGAATTCGGAATAACTAACCTGAAGTCAGGCGTTTTCTTTTCCGGTTGGTGTGGGGAGGAATAGGAGAGGGAGGGGGTGGGGGCGGGGCCAAGTACGCGAGAGACCGCCGACTCTTGCAGAGCTACACTGTACGTGGTTCCCAGTTAACACCTGGTCGCAGTTATTGAGAATTACTCCTGCGCGCGTTGACCGGAAAAGGGACAGGGCCGATCGCATTTCATGGACCCTTTACACCACGATGTAGCGGTAAAGCCACGGCCCTGCATGCTACACTCGACAGGAAAACGCTTGAGTGACTGAGGTCGCAGAAGGCGAAGATAAGTAACACAATCAACTATACATGATTGGAGACTAACCGTTCCGAGAAATTTCTCTTTAGGTGAACTTTACTCTTAGTTCACCTTAATTAACTGATTTCCTTTCGTTTGCACAGGACCGTAGTTCACCATTTATGGCATTGAAGTCCCAGAGGACTTATCTCGACTTCGTGGTAGGAACGGGTCCGCCCCGGAATAGCAAAGGTTTTCGACTGACTAATAATCATGATCGGATATCAAGTGCTACGCAAATTCTTTCTCCTTTTTCTTGTTGTGGAGACGACATACAGCTGCCCGAGTCATCGACATGACTTCCGCGAAGAGGGATTCGGCGTCGCGACAATTTCTGCACATTTCCGTCAAATGGATCACAATAAAAAATAGCAGACTTCTTGGAATAACTGTTTCTTCAAGCAAAGACCGTGGGTCAGTGGAGATATCTAAACGGCTGTCAATCAAAAGTGCCGTAACAGTTTGTTCGAAATGTGGAATGGCGACAGGAATGGTTTTTTTATGACGGTCGGTCAAATCAACCAAGGTACTGCACTAAGTCCTGTATTAGAACCGCTCCTTACACAGGCCATCACTTCTCAATACCAACATCTGACCTGAGTCAGGCTAAGCGTAGAACTGTAACGAAATTTTCCAGACCATTGATCAGTAGTGTGCATCAATTCTCATTGCAGGACATTGCATTGCAGCTTTCTTAAAAAGCTGCAAAGCTGCGATGGGAGCCAAAACGATATAGCTAGGCTGAATATTCTAACTGTATGCCTCACTTGGCTTGTACAGAGACAATGGGGGACAATTTGCAGGCTACCGAGAAGTTATAAACTTAGGAGTTACACAATCTTCATTAATAGTACATCGACCGATACACGAGCGATGTTCTTAGAGTTTTTCCAGGAAAAAAGAAAGAATTGTGGACGCAAAGGCTCCTATATTAAGTATGATAAAAAAGTCCATGACATCTTAACGATCCGAAAAAGTTAACGAACTAGAATTTATTCAAATTCTAGTTAATCGCAAGTACGAGTTGTCAGAAAAAAAAAGGAATTGGAATTAATGTATTTTTAACGAACAGAGGTTGCTATTTATTTTTTAATGACACTTAGTGAACAATTTCCAGCTCTTCGGAGATAACGAAATAATTAACAACATTTCATTCTTGATTTAATTAATGACGAATGTCCCGCTGGTTTTAAAGTTCAGTCTTGCGTTTTAAGCTCATCCTTATGTTTTGTGTGGAAGAAATGCTGTCCGCATTTTCGGCAATAACTGTCCTGTATAATGACCACGTTGTCTTCAAAGTGAGTCTCAACTGGCTGCTCTGTTTTCAGTAGATCATGTTGTCCGTTAGGGCACGGGTTGATTTTCTCAACTTGGTAGGAATCTTAAGTGAAAGTCACTCGAGAATGGACCACCTCTTTTTGGAATTCTCTGTACGTCTTACGAACCTTCTTGAGTCCTACGGCTCTTAACACAGACTTAACTGGTTTTTCTACCACTTCCTTGAAGACTTTTTTCACTGGTTTGAAGACGACTTTTCTCACAGTTTTTTCTACCTTCTTTAGAGCTCTGCGAACGAAACCGGAACTCTCGTCTGGTGCACAAGCGATCACAATCAAACAGATGATCATGAGTAGAACCCAAGTAGATTTCCTCATCTTGTAGTAAATGTGACTCGGTAGAGGAAGAGGTTTCTATTCGAAGAAAGTGTTTTTCATAATTTATTATTGAACTTTTACACTCTCACTTCATGGAAAATTCCCACTGGGTGAAAATGACTCAGCTTCCGCTTTTTTCTATCAAAGGTCACACAACAGATATTACGTAAACTCTACGAATTGCTTTCCCTTGCTGAATTTTTTTGGTTTAAAATCATTCTCATTCTTCAAATTTCTATACCAGGATGAATCTCACTGGCATCATGCAAGCTTTTCTTTAAAAGTTTGACTCGAAAAAAAAGATGAGCAACAGCTGGTTCGTGGGGTTAAACACTTCTTTGTGTTATTTCTGGGAAAAATCCCGTACCTATCCAGCCTATTACTAAGCTTCTCGTTTATCAAACGTCACTCAACAGTTTTTACGCAGATTCCATGAATTGCTTTGATTCTGTATTCACGCTGTTACAGCACTTTCCTGACAATGTCGGATTGGAAACCGTCCTTATTCTGTGTCTATAGATCAAGGAAGGGTTTCCCTGGCATCTCCGGGACTCATCCTCGCCTTGATCTGACAGAGCAGGTTGTTGCAAAGGGTTTGAGCGCAAAGAAATGGGTTTTTACCCTATGCATTAGCGCCGCCTTCATGTATGCTATGGCATAGCATACATGAAGGCGGTGCTCTCTTGTTTTTCCTCACTGGGAAGCTTCCCTGAGGAGCCGTTTCCGGTTTATCAAGGTCACGCAACAGATTTTTTGTGTAAATTACTTTCTGTTTTCAGGTCTCACTGCTACAACAAATTCACAGCAATGGCTCCTGCTTCGCTTTCTGAGTTTTGCTGGTTCAAAATTGTTCTTCTTCTATGCGTTTTCAGACAAGGAAGGGTTCTAATGGCGTCTTGTGAGCTTGTGCCTGCAATGTTTGATCCTGGAAAGAAGCAAGTTATCTACAATCCAGGACAAACTCGTACACAGAAAAAAGATTTGGTCGTGACAATAGCGCAAGACGTGAAGACGGAAAAAAGCAGTCGAACAAGCAAATCAGAAGCTCTGGATTAAATCTAAGGTTTCAAAACAGCGGCATCCCTTCGTTTGGAGTGAATTATCAAAAGGTTAAAATTAACGAGCAGCGACAGGAAAGCCATCATCAGGTGAACATTGCCATTAACATACCAAGTGATTGTGACGAAGGCTGCAAGAAACACGCTGATAAAGTATTTCAGTTGGCAAATAATGCTCTTTACAGTGATGTAAAGCAAAAACGTCTCAACTGACGTAACTTGCAACTTTTGGTCAAGAAGAAGACTAAAGCAATGCAGTCGCGACGGTAGATAAAGATGCATGACATTTTCAAAGGGTTTTGTTCACCGAAATTTCGCTTTTACAATAATGAAAACCCCTGCGGTATAACAGAGACAAACTTTTGAAATATCACGTAAACGATTCAAACAACACGGTTTGGATGAATGGAAAATGTAAATATACAGAGGAGACGTGGTCGGATTTGAGTGGACGCATCACAACTTTGTGTCAGATCAGACTTTTCTCGCACAATTTTACAGATTCAAGGATGTAATGATACAGTTCTAATTACGGTTGGTCCTGTGTTGCTGATCACGTGAAGTCGGATTGCATGTGCATTCGCATAAACGTGTTAAAAACGACTTTAATTTGTTGAGGTTTATCCCATTTGGTTTCAAGTGTCGTTTACAATGTCAAAAGTCATTCTCACTTGTAACATAGGTTTCATTTGAACAATAAAATACTGCAGCCCTGTTTTTTCTTCTTAGCGTTTGAGTTGGTAAAGACCCGACGACACGGCTTCGTTAAAATTGTCTCGACTAAACACATACAGAGCGAAATTAATGACAAAAACTAAAACTTTATGTCCGGGTAACACGTGCTTTTATTTATGATATAAGAAATTAAAATGTAACCGGTGACAATTAAAACGAATGGTCCAGTGACCCATTCAACAAAATCTGTATTTTATAACAGAATACTATGATTGAATTTCTGGCCCCATGTTCGATATATAGCTGGGCTCAGCTTCCTTATTGTAACTAGTCCTACAATGAGGTAAAAAATTAACTAGCTTTTATTCAAGGTACCGGAAACTCCAATCTGACTCATTACAATAAAAACAGAATGGTCGAGTGACCTGTTGAACAAAATTAGTATTTGATAATTGAATTGTCCAGTTGTATCGCTGGCTCAATGATTCATATGTAGATGGGGTTAACTTCTAAAGTATTCTAAAATTCTACAATGACTAGCTAAACTAACGAACCATGCATTTTTTCGACGAATCGATTCCAAAGTTCGTTCCAGCCTTAAAAAGTCTAATATTTCAAGGCATCTCGCTTTCATAATGAAAAAAACGTAAACTGGAAAACATGTGACAAAAATATGTCATCCTAAATATCAACATATCTGTTATTTTTCTTTGTGAGAAGGATAAAGAACCATTCTGGCGTATAAATCACAATGATAACCTTTTCTTTAGATTATTCAAAAGTTGCTGACGCGTTTTTGTTAAAACTTATTGTTCAGGCTGTGTAGACAATGGAGGGCCCCTCACGATAACTACTCCTAACATCTAAGTGACAAACATGCCTGACTTCTAAAAGAAATCCTAAATACTATTAATTGCTTCACATAAAAAAAATGTTTCTGTTGTATCACACGAAATGTTCCGTTTCGTACGGCAGAGGCAAAGATGATGGTCTTCAAAGAAGTCAGCTTCACTCAGGGTACAGAATTTGCTGATCAGTTTTGAACCTTGCAGATTATGTCTTCTTTCCTGTAAGATAAGATTAAAAACATGAGCTGAGAAGTTATAAAATATTGAATTGATTCGTCGGTAAAGTAATTGTTGGTTCAATTCAGTTCTTTCAAAAATTTCTGCTGTTTTGACAGGTTTAGTCGCTGTGAACTTCAGATACTGCGAGGCCTTTGGCAAGGAAATTTGAGGCGGAATTTGATAGAATTTACTCGCAGCAGCTCGCTATGGAATTAAGACCCTCTACGTCCATCAATAACTTATTTCCTGCCGTCATTTAAGATACTCTTCCATTTGTCTCGTTCAAAAATACATCTGGGAACTATATGAGATACAACACGAATCCTTTTTTCACTATAACCAGCTTATAAACTTTCTTTACTCCATAACATGAAATAAATAAGGGGGGGGGGGTGCGTGTGAGTCTTCAAAGTGACTTTTCTAAATCGTCCGAATTTGAGAGAATGCGCTACAATGTCTCCCTTTACGCTCTAAGATAATATCAATAAACAGGCTCAACCAAAACCCGAGAGTGTCCCTGACTTGCTACAACGTGGTTGATTTTAAACTTAATTCCTGGTTCCTTCTGACATGTCATAAAAAGTAGATTTAGGCCTCAGTAGATTCCCATCCCGAGTGTCATTTTTAATGCGGTTTTTTTTAAATACAAACCTTTCCCCTTTTCCTTAAAACTTACCTCAATGTGACATTATCTCCAATCAGCATGAACGGAGCCCATTTTTTCACTTCAGAATACTTGGGGTTACCTCTCATCCACTTTCTAACCTCGTGAAGAGATTCACTGGCACTCTCACCACGGAACAAGTGTTCGTAGAAACATATCATGAACTGCTCCGTTGATTCGTCGTCCAAGGCCCACCGCGCCACCAACACCGACCGAGCACCGGATCCTAAGAACGCTCGAGCGATTCCAATTACTCCTTCGACTTTGATCTCTCCGCACCCACTGTGACAACAGCTTAGAACTACCAGTTTAGCTCGAAGTTGAACTTTTGATACATCAGCCATCGTCAAAAGGTATTCTTCTTCCTGTGGAGTATTGTTAGTAGTACTGACGGGGGAAAGTGCTATTTCTCCTCGATCGGGATTTCCGTGAGCAGCAAAATGTATCAACGCAACTGACTTCATCTGTTCAAGAACCGCCTCCTTTGTTGCACTTCTTCCTAACAATGGGACGACGCCAAGCATATTTCCAATCATCTCGGCTTCTTCTCTTGCTTTCGGTAATGGAACGAGGACAATTTGTTCTCCCCTGTAAATCACTTCTCTCACCTCAGGTTCACCCACTATCAGTGCCCCAGTCTTACAGTGATAGTTTGAAGGACTATCCTGAATGACCTTAAGGACCGTCAAAGAAGGAACTATGCGGATCCTGAATTTGTCCGACAAATATCTTCCTCCTTCGTCAAGTAAGGCTGCAAATGGCACTTGGTACATACAGCTGTCGGGAACAATGATAATTTCAGGTTTTTTCAATAAATCGGCTACAGGAGCGATAATTAGCTTGTAGAACAAACGCAGACGTGTTTTCATATCCTCAGTTTCATCGTGGGATAGAGGCGATCGCCTAACATCACCAGATAACTTTAGAACAGGTTCGTCATTTAAAGAGCGATCTTCGTAATTCTCCGTGGGTAGAATGGCAAAGTGGCGGAAACTCTCCGAAAAAAGCACTTTCGGGTTGGGGACTGACCCGGCATTTCCAAAACTGTCTGAATCCATTCCCTTTTTACGCCGGAAAAGAATCCCTCCGCTTGTTTTGAGAACCCAAATCCGTACATCTTCATCATCAACCGAAAGGTAAACAAAAGTAAAATTTGCTTCTCTTTTAATGATATCACGGATGCAAAACAATGCCGATTGTGGATCACCTGAAAACTGGGGCTGTTTAGCAGAATATTGAGCTGTCATCAAGTCCGCTAGAGCTCTTGCCCGTCTGAGTTCTTCGACGTAAAGGGAATCTTCAGGATTCCCGGAAACAGAAAGCAATTTACTGAGTATCTGATAGAGAGAGGCACCATGCTCCTCCAACAAAGATATTTTGAAGTAATCATTATCTTTTACAAAGTGTCGCAATTTTTCGAATTTTTTAATAGTTCCTGAAAGATACGAAGACCCTTCTTGGAAATTAGACTGAGCCAACTTCAAAACCGTTAGATCACGAAGAGCTTTAAACTCATTCATATTATGTCCAATGGCTTTGGAAATTGAGAGAGCCTTGTTAAGATGTACTTCAGCTTTGTCAAGTTCACCCAGTGAATGAAACAATAATCCTAAGTTTCCGTAGTCAGCTGCTTCTCCCTCTCTGTCGCCAATTTCCTTTCTGATTGCAAGTGCTTTCTCGGTGTATTCTTTAGCCTTTTCGTATTCACCCAGTGACTGAAACAATGTTCCTAAGTTTCCGTAGTCATCTGCTTCTCCCTTTCTGTCGCCAATTTTCTTTCTGATTACAAGTGCTTTCTCGGTGTATTCTTTAGCCTTTTCGTATTCACCCAGTGACTGAAAAAATGCTCCCAAGTTTCCGTAGTCAGCTGCTTCTCCCTTTCTGTCGCCAATTTCCTTCGTGATTGCAAGTGCTTTCTCGGTGTATTCTTTAGCCTTTTCGTATTCACCCAGTGAATGAAACAATGTTCCTAAGTTTCCGTAGTCATCTGCTTCTCCTTTTCTGTCGCCAATTTCCTTTCTGATTGCAAGTGCTTTCTCGGTGTATTCTTTAGCCTTTTCGTATTCACCCAGTGACTGAAACAATGCTCCTAAGTTTCCGTAGTCAGCTGCTTCTTCCTTTCTGTCGCCAATTTCCTTTGTGATTGCAAGTGCTTTCTCGGTGTATTCTTTAGCCTTTTCGTATTCACCCAGTGACTTAAACAATCTTCCTAAGTTTCCGTAGTCAGCTGCTTCTCCCTTTCTGTCACCAATTTCCTTTCTGATTGCAAGTGCTTTCTCGGTGTATTCTTTGGCCTTTTCGTACTCACCCAGTGACTGAAACAATGTTCCTAAATTTCCGTAGTCAGCTGCTTTTCCCTTTCTGTCACCAATTTCCTTTCTGATTGCAAGTGCTTTCTCGGTGTATTCTTTAGCCTTTCCGTATTCACCCAGTGACTGAAACAATGCTCCTACGTTTCCGTAGTCAGTTGCTTCTCCCTCTCTGTCGCCAATTTCCTTTCTGATTGCAAGTGCTTTCTCGGTGTATTCTTTAGCCTTTTCGTATTCACACAGCGACTGAAACAATGTTCCTAAGTTTCCGTAGTCAGCTGCTTCTCCCTTTCTGTCGCCAATTTCCTTTGTGATTGCAAGTGCTTTCTCGGTGTATTCTTTAGCCTTTTTGTATTCACCCAGTGACTGAAACAATACTCCTAAGATTCCGTAGTCAACTGCTTCTCCCTTTCTGTCGCCAATTTCCTTTCTGATTGCAAGTGCTTTCTCGGTGTATTCTTTAGCCTTTTCGTATTCACCCAGTGAATGAAACAATGTTCCTAAGTTTCCGTAGTCATCTGCTTCTCCCTTTCTGTCGCCAATTTTCTTTCTGATTACAAGTGCTTTCTCGGTGTATTCTTTAGCCTTTTCGTATTCACCCAGTGACTGAAACAATGCTCCTAAGTTTCCGTAGTCAGCTGCTTCTCCCTTTCTGTCGCCAATTTCCTTCCTGATTGCAAGTGCTTTCTCGGTGTATTCTTTAGCCTTTTCGTATTCACCCAGTGAATGAAACAATGCTCCTAAGTTTCCGTAGTCAGTTGCTTCTCCCCTTCTGTTGCCAATTTCCTTTCTGATTGCAAGTGCTTTCTCGGTGTATTCTTTAGCCTTTTTGTATTCACCCAGTGACTGAAATAATGCTCCTAAGTTTCCGTAGTCAGCTGCTTCTCCCTCTCTGTCACCAATTTCCTTTCTGATTACAAGTGCTTTCTCGGTGTATTCTTTAGCCTTTTTGTATTCACCCAGTGACTGAAACAATGCTCCTAAGTTTCCGTAGCTAGTTGCTTCTCCCTTTCTGTTGCCAATTTCCTTTTTGATTGCAAGTGCTTTCTCGGTGTATTCTTTAGCCTTCTTGTATTCACCCAATGAATGAAACAATGTTCCTAAGTTTCCGTAGTCAACTGCTTCTCCCCTTCTGTCGCCAATTTCCTTTGTGATTGCAAGTGCTTTTTCGGTGTATTCTTTAGCCTTTTCGCATTCACCCAATGACTGAAACAATGTTCCTAAGTTTCCGTAGTCATCTGCTTCTCCCTTTCTGTCGCCAATTTCCTTTCTGATTGCAAGTGCTTTCTCGGTGTTTTCTTTAGCCTTTTTGTATTCACCCAGTGACTGAAACAATCTTCCTAAGTTTCCGTAGTCATCTGCTTCTCCCTCTCTGTCGCCAATTTCCTTTCTAATTGCAAGTGCTTTCTCGGTGTATTCTTTAGCCTTTTCGTATTCACACAGTGAATGAAACAATGTTCCTAAGTTTCCGTAGTCAGCTGCTTCTCCCTTTCTGTCGCCAGTTTTTTTTCTGACTTCAAGTGCTTTCTTGTAATATTTCTCAGCTTTGTCGTATTCCCCAAGTGACTGAACGACTGTACCTAGGTTTCTGTAAATGGTAGCTTCCCTAATTCTGTCACCATAGGACACTGTGATTGCCAGTGTGTTCTCGAAATACTTCTTAGCCTTGTGATATTCACTACGTGAATAAGATAAATGTCCCATCGCAATGTAACATTTTTCCCTCGTTTGTTTGTCAGCCGTACATTCTGTCACATCAATTGCCTTCTGATAATATTGTTTTGCCTTTTCAAACTCATTTTGGCTCTTATATATGTTTCCCAGTTTCAAAGTCATTTTTCCTTCTTCAATTGTGTCACCAGAGGCATGGCACACATCAAGAAGCTCCTTGGCATATCTTTCTGCAGATGTGTGATTGGAAGCCATGCAAGCCGCCTTGAACATTAGCGTATAGATTTCCATGATAAGTCGAAAACGGGTCTTCGATTCAAGATCGTCAGATTTTAAAAAGTTCAAACATTCTTCGCCTAACATCACGGCTTGTAAGCCACGACCAGTGTTCAGGAAGAAGGTAGCAACCACTAACCCAATAACCATCGAGAAGGTTGCCATAAGTTCTTCTACGTTTTCCATTTTCGACCTTTTGCCGATTGTTCGAATGAAATGAATGAGACAGCGTAAGGATTTAATTTAACTTTGTTAGATCCGTTTGCACCGCTTGATTCAATATTCAATACTTTTCATAGAAAAGTACCAACTGTTAAAAGTATAGCCAGAGTCAAGGCCACAGAGAAGTTTGCCAAAAGTTATACGGAGTTTTCCATTACGAACTTTTCCCGATTGCTCGAGCGAAATGAATGAGACAGCTTCAATCTGAGGATTTAATTCAACTGTGTTAGATCTGTTTGCAGCCTCTCAATTTAATAGTTTCTTACTAAAGAATGCGGTTGATTCTGAAGGCAGGCAGCTCACCAAAATAGCTGTCTGTCATAACAGGTTGATTAGCCTGATGTATTTGGTTTCGCTTGACTTACTCTTATATATCATATCTATTCATGTTTTAGAAAGATTTTGTAATTAGGGAGGAATTGGGGATCAAAATCAGCCGATGAATTCTAACATTTGGTTTAAAATCAAAAGAAGCTGTTAACATGATAAACTTACAGTTTCACCACAATAATGTTACTTGCAAGAACTGTCTCAAATTTCTTGGCATTGTGATTGAAATCCAGATAAAAGCGACGCTGAGGCACAATTTTCCCTTCGAAAAAAGTGCAGGTTGTTTCATTTACAAGTTACAACACAAAACACCTATCAAGAATTCGAAGAGAGAGAAATTCTTCAGCGTAATCAAGGTCTTAAACATAAACATGAAACTTGAGGCCCAACTCCGACGTAAATCTATTTCTAGCCTCTATCAGCTAGCCGCTGGAAACAAACTCGCGTATCGAAAGCTAGACTGGATAACAAGGCGAAAATCAATCTTCTTTTGTCTTTATCTATGTATTTTTACGCATAGAGCACTTCAAGGAACAAGTGGAGCAACGTACAGACCGCATGTCTATGCTTCTCAAGCAAAATTTTACCTGCAAACGCGAGCAAGCTACTTCCGGCTTGAAGTCTGCTCGATAGCAGCCCACTCGGAGACATCAGATTTATTCAGAGAAATAAAGTTCACGTGGGTGATTATTTTAGTACGAGATTTTCAGGCAGTTTAGAAGCATTTACGTACATATCTCTAAGATATATCAGATTCTCTGAAATTTTGCTTTTGATTCGCTTGATGCCACTGTTTTCCTTCCATCGTAATTATTTAGGCGACCACAACGTGGATGTTGGAGATTCATCAATGAAATAGCTCACTGTTCTAACAGATTACGCTTACGTCATTTTAAATGAATTAAAACTAACGCACGAGCTGTAAAACTACTATCAAACAATAAAGTGAAAGTGAACAAAGTGAACAGAAATTACTTACTGTGTTCGTCGCCTTCGAAAGTGAAAGTTAAGAAGTTTGCAGATGGAGAATGCATCACGTGACTATGATGCTTTTCAACCACCCCTTAATGCTCATAGTCACGTCATCATAGAACATTTATCGACTGGAAAGAGAATTCATCCCAATTTTTTTCTGATTGTCCCGAAGTTTTCAAATTTAGCTTTTACCTCACTTTGAGAGAAGCGAACGACCTTAGCCACAGATATCAGAAACATAGATTTACCTTACTATCCCCTCCCCCCATTTCTTCTTGACTCGCCTTAGTTCTCCACGTCTTGTGTTCCTCTCTTTAGAAAGCTGAGGCATTTGAAGATTTTTGGACATTTTTGTGATAAGTTCAAGGTACTCGATTCATTACCTAGATATTAAAATGCCTTTCGGAGTGATATTCGGTTTAATTCGAGTGATTTAGGTTAATAACGAGGTATTGCAATAGTTCAGTTCGGTCAAACACTCTGGCCTGCTAGCAGAACATAGTTTGCATGGAGACAAGGAGGGGGCGACCCTAAAAGCTGGAACGGTGGAATGGAACGGTGGAATGGCGGAATGGCGGAATGGCGGAATGGCGGAATGGCGGAATGGCGGAATGGCGGAATGGCGGAATGGCGGAATGGCGGAATGGCGGAATGGCGGAATGGCGGAATGGCGGAATGGCGGAATGGCGGAATGGCGGAATGGCGGAAAATGACCCCAAATCCTAAAGCATGGAACGGCGGAAAATGACCCCAAATCCTAAAGCATGGAACGGCGGAAAATGACCCAAATACTAAAACATGGAACGGCGGAAAATGACCCAAATCCTAAAACGTGGAACGGCGGAAAATGACCCCAAATCCTAGAACACGGAACGGCGGAAAATGACCTCAGATCCTAAAACATCGAACGGCGGAAAATGACGCCAAATCCTAAAACACGGAACGGATGTCAGGGCATGTTGCACAAATTTTGTACAAAGACACCAAGCGCTTGGTTCATTTATCCCCACGGCGATAACGCGCGTGACTAAAATTGAGTGTTACTAATTTTTTTTCTTTTACTGAGTGGTATAAATAATAATGAACCATTATGCATGAAAGATAGCTGCGTTTTCGCGTTGTAAACCTGTTTAGTTACCTTTTGTTATGCAAAATTTGCCAAGAGTTTTAGTCGCGGCATAAAAAGTCGCACAGCATGTGAAAACCAACTCGACATACCACATTACAATAAACAATTATAACTTTGATACGTTTCCTGGTCACGTTTGTATTGATTTATTGAAACAATAATATCTCATATGCTTGTAAATGTGAGAACATCACAGGAACGTTTTCAGGCTTCTCAAAATATGACAACGTTCAGCCCCAGCTCCAAACTTTGACTAGCATGAGAGCAAGCCCTCGTTACGAGCCCTTCAATACGAGCGTTTTTTTATCCAAGAATAAGTTTTGGGACTTGAGTAACACTAGTTGAAGAGAGGTTTGCAGGGTGTCACGCGCGTGGGAATTTCTCATGGCGTGAAAAGACAAAAGAAAGTTAGCAGAAGGAAGCCGTCAAGAAGAATTTGAAGAATTTCTTCGCGACCAGGTGTCCAAAACACCACCATCCTACTGTGAAATTTACGGCTTACATATCGCCATTCCGCCATTCCACCGTTCCGGCTTTTAGGGTCGCCCCAAGGAGGCAGTAAGGGTCGACAGACAGTGAGTAAATCACAACTGTTTTGTAAGTGAGTGAGATGAAACGCTGACAAGTTTAACTTAACTTGTTAAACCTTGTATTCTACCGTTTATTTACTACAAAAAGGATTGTTTTCGTGCTTGCAGTGATCATAAAATTAGCAAGGATATTGAGAAACATCTAATTTCCTGTGTGCTATTATTGCCTATCTGGCCCTATGACTTCGTGCCTTTAGTATGGCTGTAATGCATTAACAGATTTCGATCCTTATATTTCTCCATCTGTGTGCTCTGCAGTAGTATTCCCACATCAAGATCACTAGAAAATCGTTAAAACGAAATGTCACTGTGGTTTCCAAAGACACAAAGAAAAAAACTCTTACAGGCCTTTACTTTTTATTGTGTATTTTACTGTAGCTGGCTATCAAATATATATATATAATGTTAAATAATATGATCTCCAGCCAGCTCACAGCTCATACTCACCAGCTCTTATTTGGAACAAAAACATTCCACAATTACAGCCTTGCATCAACTGACACCTTTCTAAAAATACATTGATAAGAAAATCCTGCTCTAGTCAAAGAAGAAAGAAGTCAATGATCATGCTTTCTCTTGAGACGAGATTGTGTCAGAAGTCTTTGGGATGTCTTTGGTATTTTCTGAATGTCTTTTAGAACCAGGGAAGAGTTGTAAGATTTTCCTTGAAAACTCTCCAAAAAACTTTTTGATCTGCAGGCTAGTGTGCTTCTCATTGAATGTTTCAAACATGGACAAGGAAAAGAATGAGTGGCTGGCACAGTATTATTCTCCAAGCATATATGGAATAAGCGAATGAACCCTGGAGAAGTAGCAGATTATCATATAAACATCTGTACTAACTACAATGAAATTACTTGAAATTCTCACTGTGAACTCAGAGTGTCTGTCATGGTGAAAAGAAAGCTAAGATGGATATATTTTATCCTTTGCAAGAGACTGATGAGACAGCTGTATCTGTAAAAAATTGGTGGTAGTTCTGCACCAGTAGTACTGTTTGATCATGGCGGGTACTAGCAAGTAGGGAGCAGGAAGATTTACAGCTTTGTTAGTAAATCATGGACTAAAGCTGGTTGTGTTGTGGCAGTGGTGGGTTATAACCTTGCACCAGAAGCGAGCTTGAATCAGATGGTGAGTGAAATAAAGTCAGCAGTAAAATATATCAATACCAGGTTTCCAAAGTCCAAACTGTTCCTGTGGCCATTCAGCTGGGGCACATTTGTGTGCTATGATGATGGTGTCAGACTGGAGCAAAGATCCTTCAATTCCACAAGCCATTCATAGTATTTTCTTGTTATCAGGAGTTTTTGATTTGGTACCTATTGTAAATACTTATGTTAATGATGCATTAAAACTGACAGAAGAATCTGCTGCACAAATCAGTCCTCAACAAATTCTGATAAAGATGTCGCCAACATTTATATGCCCTATTTTGGTTGTGATGGAAGAGCATGTGGTTCCCCAGAGTTTCATCAACAGGCTAAAGAATTTGTTTAAATCTTATAAGTTCATAATGTTCAGTGTTCTTTGCTTGAGCTACCAGGAGTAGATCACTTTAGCATGATTGAAAACATGGTGAATAGTGATGATCTCCTCTGCCAGGAGATTTTAAAAGTTGTCAGAAGTATCAACTCAGCAAGGAGTGAAATAGGAGTCAAAGGTCCAAACTCAAGTCTTTAATTTCACTTTGTGAATGGCTTATATGCATTTACCCTGAGTTTATAAAAATTGTAGTGCATAGTTATGCTGCTATTTAGAGGTTTTGCTCAGTATTTAAACATGAATATTACCTTGATGGATTGAATTTACTAATGATTCTGATAGCATGATCTCTCAGGGAAAATTTACATTTTTGCTGCTATTTTTTTTACACAAGTTACTTGGTATCATAATTGAGAAAATATTTTAATCAGCTACTAGTGTCAAAAATCGAAATTACCTTGAAAACTGGCTTTGTCCAGAACATTTTTAAGGTGTTCCTTCAAGTAATTATTACTAAATGCAGATAGATATTTTTTGTTACCTTCAACACGAAGATGCTGTGTGTGTAATTATCATTTAGATTTTAAATAATTAAACATTTGAAATTTACTTTCTGATTTACTGGTTTACAAGAATGATCAATTATTTATAAACACTTTACACCCAAACATCAGTATCCATATTCTCTGTACTGTTCTCTATGCATCTTTAAGGTGCTGACAAGGAGAATTTGTTTAACAATCAAGAGCATCTTAAGTTGGTGATCATATCCTTTATTCTTGTGACCTTGCTGTGTGATTCAAGGGAGATTATTGTTGGGAGATATTGTTGGGAGAAATTAGATGCTAATCACTCTTAGGGGTCAGAGGGTTAAGGCTGCCTTATTTGGTCACCAAAACAAATGGATGACAGCCATGATGGCTTTCAAATCAGTTTTGAGAGATTAAAGTTCTTTTGTAGTGCAAAAAGTTTCTTCAACATGGCTGCTTGCTACTGGATCGAAAGCAGCCTCTCAAAAAAGATTTTGGATGGACATGCACTGATCAGAAATTATCATCCCTTGAAAATTATAGACCCTCTGATGCAATAACATACTTCCCATCATTTTCCTCCTGCACACACAAAAAATATGGGAAGAACATTTTTTTACAATACTGTCAGGGCATCAGATTATTTTTTAGGGTTGTAGTCTGTTCCTCTAAAGTCAGTTGGGTAAATTTAGAGTTAATTAAGAGTTTGCTTAAATTAATTTCCTTGCATGTGTTTCTGTTGGATCCTTTTTTTTTTAGTGTTTTTAGAGTTGTTGTTGATGCCTTATCTGTGGTCTGATCTCTGTGCTGTGTGTGTCAGGCCATAAGGAAGGACAGGGTCAATGATTGTAATATTGCACCCTAGCAATGTATATGAAAAAAGTACCTGCTTCTGGTTGACTGAAAACTAGTGCATTTATCATGCAACACAAGTGCAAAGTTGTTGCACCAGTGCAAATTACTAATAAAGTGCACACTCTCAACCGTTTGTCTGTCCTGACTTTCTGCTATGCTTTTCTGGTGTAAATATTACTTAGTAATAACATGATTTCTTAACATGTAATTTGTTGTAAATAAGTACTTGTAAATTTTTCAGACTACAAATTTTGGTTGTCTTTGAAAATTGTTCTTGTGTTTATTTACACTGAATTGCGCTTGAAGTCATGTTATTACCTACACTAAAAGAATTCAAGTAGTTTTTGTTGTTTTTTTTATCTTACAGAGGTAAATATCAGAGGTACCTATGTTTCCAGTTGAGCCTGTATTTTTTCAAGCTTAGGTCACCTTTCATCCAGTGTTTGACTGTGATCAACTTTAATTGATATAATTTACACTAATTGTCCACATAAAATTGTTTGCTTGGGAGTCTGTCACTTACAATGTTTATTGCCTGACTGCATAATAATAAATTTAATACCCATAACATGCATATATTCATTTACATATGCTCATATCCCTTGCAAAATGGCTTTTGGAATTCCTAGGAATTCCTAGGATTTTCCTAGGAATTCCTAGGAATTTATCCTAGGAATTCCTAGGAATAAAGGTGTGAATTTTCACGGTAAATTCGGACTGGGAATTCCTTGGAATTCCTAGGAATTCCCAACCATAACAACTCTGGTTCTAAAAACCTAGAAATTGCTAGAAATTCCCAGAAATTCCCAGAAATTCCCAGAAATTCCAAGTTTATAGCCAACAGGACTTGGAATTCCTAGGAATTCCTACGAATTCCTAGGAATTCCAACTCAGAGAACCAATGACTTTCCCTGAAAAGCTGTAAATCTAAAAAATTTCTAGGAATTTCTGGGAATTTTTGGGAATTTTTGGGAATTTTTGGGAATGTTTAAGAATTACTGGGAATTTTAAGCAAAAATTTGAGGCTAATGATATAAAATAAATACTTTAAATTAAAAAAAACCCAGCTAAAATTCAAGTATTCAATGAAATTTATTTAGAAGCTTAATTAAGGCTTACATGTAAAATATTTTTGATTAAATAGCATCAATGTGTGGTAATATTAACATGTTGCCTGCTGCTCTGTTCAAAATAATTACCTCTAATGCCCTTAACCCTTGAACTCCCATATGTGACCAAGACAGAATTTCTCCTTACAATATCAATATAATATCAAGCAGATAAGTGCATGATGAGAATAAAGAGAAATATTAATTAGGGGATTATTGGTTGATCCAATAACAAATTCTTGAAACTAACATCACAAGAACTATGTGGCAGACAGTAAGGAGAATTACTAATGAGATCTTGGGAGTTAAAGGGTTAAAGACTTTAGTTACAGACTTCGGATCATCTGAGATTAAGTCTCTTAACCCTTTAACTCCCACAAGTGATTAACATGTAACTTCTCCCTGTAACATCCACACATTATCCAGCCAACTTGAGACGAAAATACTCAAAGTTATCAGGTAGAAGTTAGTAGTCTTGATCTACCACCAAATTCTCACGATTTATTTTCAAGGAACTGTGTAGTAGTTAGAGGGGAGAGTTAAGAGTCAGATCTCGAGACTTTAAGGGTTAAGTTACCTGAAATTTTCTGAGTGTCAAGTGTCATTGACATTGATATTCGACAAATAGATACTTATATGTTCCCATGCATGGATTACCTCCAAAAAACACATTAGTTGCTTCCAGCTCACAGGTAGAATTACTTTGGCAGATTTGAGAAAGAGAATTCCCTGAGTGGCAGTTGGTGTCAGTAGTCATCCAGTGAGGACATGAGTGAGAATCTAGCCTGCCATAGTTTGCAGACAGAACGTTTATCTTTCCCTCTTTGTTGCATCTCAGTTGGCCAGATTCACCCTCGCAGATTAAAAGGTGACCTGTTGAAAAAGTTGTTGGCATCTGTGTTAAAGCAGAATTAACCATTCAAAATTTTTGATGGCTCAGCATTGCTCAATTCATTATGAAGGAGTTAGTTTTATTTCTCATTTTCAATCTTTGTTATTCAAGCTATTTATTTATCTATTAATTTTTTCATTTTGTAATGTGCACTGGAATCCTTATTGAGGGGTGTGTAACTTGTTCCAGGCATTCGGCGGGATAAACGCTGTGAAAGCACAGGGTACCCAAGCTCTCCCTTAGTTCAATCCTCTGCTCCGTAACTCTGTAGATAATGAAGCAAATAAACTCTAATCTTCATGTAATTTTTTTTGTTTTTGTTTGTGTTATGTTCCTTCTCTGGTAGTGATTTCAGGCCATTTCACCGAGTTTTAGCTGGGCTCTCAACAAGCAGTAGTGGAATGAGAAACCTGTCCCCATAGCAATGAGTCTCAACTCCCCTATTACCCTCTTGTAGAGAGCCTGGGCTCCCTGTGGTGAAATCAGCCGCGATAGCAGGTCCCAGCAGTGTTAGAGCTTAAAACGAGAAAGGACTCGGTCGGGTTCATTAAGCGATCCGACCAAAGCCTCCCTCTTTTTTTCACTTCTTGGCTACTATCGCACGGTAGTCTCGTACCCAGACCTTCCACGGCCAAGCGGTAGTGGTTACAGTTACACCGTAGGATCTATCGAATACCCTTCTGAGATTAAATCGCGCCGTTTGCTATCGCGCCTCATGTTACTCACTGAACGTCTGGAACAGGATGAAAAATTGCAATTTTGATTTCTAAGTAGGGTTTTCGTGTTTTTATCTTGGGTATAATACCGCAAACCAGGAGCATAAGAAAGTGCTAGCTGGGCGAATTACGAGAGAAACCTGTTAAAATGCTGTGATTAAAGTAGGGGGAGGGGAGGGGTTGGTTGTAACCCCTATGGATTATATCGCATCTAAGGAAGATAACAGGGGATCATTATCCTTTACCTCAAGGTCCGAGATAACAAAAAATAATTGCTGCAGAAGAGATTAAGAAAATTACATCCTTTAAATGCCCTAAGCTGGGTATGAAGCTTATAATCCTTTAACTGCAAACGTGTGCGTGTTTGCTTGGGTCAGTTGAAATTAAGGAATATTTTAGTGCCTTTGATCAATATTCACTTTGTTGCTGTGATGAACCCCACTGAATTTTGACAACACCCACAATTTTCCACGCTTTTAACTCACCCATCTCACAACGTTTCCCACTGTATCCTGATGCACAATCGCAGCTGTATTCCTCCTCATTGAAAGTTGGGAAGCAGGACCCGCCATTTTTACAAGGATTTTCTGTGTGCAAGGCGTCTGCTAATCATATAGAGAAAACAGCTCCCTTATGATTGGTGAGACAATTTTTAAACTGGATATTCATAATGGTATCGCAAGCCAAAACACTCTCGGCGTCACTGCGGCGTGACCGGAATGCCTTTAATTTCGACTCTTCTTATTATCGGAGTCCATCAATTTTCTTCGCAGTTTGAGATAAATATATCTGACTTGTATATGTTTTGAAAATGTGCAAATTGTGTTGGAAAACGTGTGATTAAAAATTAATTAAAATCTTAAGTCGATCGATGAGCCATCGAATACATGGATTATTACAAAGAGAACATTGTTTATTTGTACCTCTATGAGTTTGTTTTTGTGTGCTTTTGACTGCACTCAGTAATGGATTTTATCTAGAGAATATTAGTTCATATTCTTTTGGTTTTATTTGAAGTTGAACAATGCATTTTGTTTGTGAGAAGGCTCGAATTTAAAACAAAAAATTAATTATCAAATTGATGCAAGACGCGTGTCTCCGTTACAAAACATGTATTTGCTTGATGCGAAACAAATAAATGATTTGCAGATATCTCTATTGTTTCACTGTGTCAGAATTAATTTTAAAAATCCAAGAAAGTGTCGATGGTCGTCTTCATCAAGGAGTTGCATTCCAAAAACTCTCTTTATGTTTCGTTAAATATCGCGACTGATTCAAAATGAAATAAAATGGGAAGATATTTGGCATTTTAGAACATTCAACGTAACATCAGTAAGATATCTTGGTTTGTATTTCAGAGAATTTAAGCCTTGGCAGCATGTGATTAAGAATTACTTGGAAATCAACGGCACAACAGTAAAGTTAGAACCAACCTTGTTGTTGTAGTGATGAAAATCTCCACTTGCAGCAAACTTATCCGCTTGTTTAAACATATCAGCGTTCAATAACTCACACTCATACTTGTCATCACCTGCCGACACTGTCGCGAAGTTTATAGAGAAGCAATTCTTGTTTGTAAGACATTCGAAAGCACATTCATCGAGAGTCGACAGCTTCAACAAAGCAAGGATTGGAGATGCCAGTTTAGAAAAAGGATTTTTAACAAAGTTTGCGAAACTAAATTCAGAATCCTGACGAATAGGATTTTCCCCATTGCATTGAAAACTTATCATCAGAACAAAGATGACGAACTTCGAACTTAGCTCATTCATTTGGGAGATGGATGTAATGCGTTGACCATTATAGACAAAAAGAGTTGTCAATTGGGTTGCTGTCTGCCGTGTAGCAAAATTGTTACCAAAGGTTTTCAGTAAGGTAGTACTTGGAAATTAAGCATGGATCATGCCGAGCCAAAATGATTCGAAAAAAGTTAAGCATAACATTATCGTCAGGTGGTAGGACTTTCCTGAAAAAAAAGAGACGTCTGAATCGTGATTGGTTTTAACATTTTTTAAATAAGGATGATGGTCACATTCGACTATTAATAATGAATAACAAGAGCAGCTGCCAAAGGAGAAGAATCCTCCCATCAGTGCATTCAACAGATACAGTTCCATATTTCTCCAACCATCAAGTGCTATTCCGTACGTGTCCATCAAGAACTTCTAATTCTCCTTCCTCCCAAATGTTAATTATTTCCTTCTCTTCTTTAAAGCAGATCATTTTTTCTGACCACGCCTCAGGGACGCTCTTTTGACTGGCATCTTTGGAGTCCTCTGTGCATCATATGATGCATTTACAGACGCCACTTCCAATTGGTCAGTCTGGAAAGAGGAAGTTTCCATGCTAGGCTCTTCTGTATTTGAATGAGTTGACTCGAGAGCTGTGGAAGCCATTCCGTCAGAACATAATTTGTCAACATTCTCCGAATTGTTATCATTTCCTTCTGGGATTGTGATCTGTGAAGAGAAAAGTTGGTATCTCTCACAAATTCTGTCATAGTTGTGATTAATTTGTAACAGGACTTCGCATCGTCCAATTCGCGGACGTACGATTTTGTTAATCACCCGTATGATTACAGACCGAATTGAACTCCACTCGGTTCTGTTACCATTGCCAATTTTTAACAAAAGACAAATAGACGAGTTATGTCGTCAAAAGACCACAGGAGTGTTGTTAAAGAATGAATTATCTTTTGGGATTTTAAAGCGCGCTCAAACAAGGATTTTTCTCAACGGAAAAAAAAATCTATATCATCGTATAAAATTAATGCTCTTTCAAATCGTTTTCGTTGATTTGTAAGACCGGAAGTAAGCAATGGTGCTCTTAGAAATCCCATTGGTCCACTTCGCCATTGGTGTCTACCAGGAAAAAAACCGCCAGAATTTCAACGAGGTATGCCTCGCAGGCATCCCACAAGAAAAGGGATCTTGAGTCAGTTTACCTTCTCGTGCGATAATGTATCATTACAGGGCATTGCAGTGGTATCAAGTTTAATCGTGTCATCGTTCGGTTCATCCACCCAGCTCGCGTATCGGAGATAATTCTCATCGCAACCGATACGATCATAGACATCACGGACGATTTTTACAGCTATTTGCTAGAGAGAGGATCTTCTACTCTTCTTGACCACGGCATCATTTTCTGAGAGCCAGACAAAATACTGCTAGATGAGCCTGGATTGAGAAAGATGAATGATCGTCTAGATATTCAAAAGATATATCTACATGCGTGTCATAGGTTGAATTCCTGCCAGTAAGCTGATTCTCCTTGTTCATTAAGGCACTAATGCCTTTTTCGATCTCGTTTAAAGTTAATACCGTCTGTTCCACGCCTGAAATCTCTTTAAAAAGTCCCTTGCAATCTCCTGAAGACAAGGCAGAGTGACTTTGGTCATGTTCATGGGATTCTCTCCGGTAGGGAGAGGCAGAATGCGTTATTCCATCCCCACATTCTTTTAAACATGTATCTTTACTTGATATCTCCATCAAAGCTTCCCCATCCAATGCTGAGTACGCGCGAGCAAGTTTGATTTCTTCGACTGGGTTTAGAGAAGAACCCATTGGAACAGAATTTTCAGTTGTCTTTTCGCTTTGTACTGTTTTCTCTTCCACAGCAGGTGACGTTTGCTGACGAGGTTCTTGTCCTGCATCAGTTGTGGCAACTGGAAAGGAAAGTTTCTCGGAAGCACCAGGTCTCGTGTTTGAAAACTGTATCTAAAGTGGAGAACAAAACAAAATTAAATTACCAAAAAAATGTTGCGCTGAAATTCAGGTCGATTGTAATAACATTAAGCTTTTGAACACTGCAAGTTAATATGGCCGTTTTGAATAAATTTTTCCACTCTAAGTTTCTAACACTTGAATATCGGTGATCAAATAATTTGTCCTGAGGTTTGAGTTGTGGTTAATTGTTAACTTTTCCCGCCCGACTTACTGGTCTCCGAGTCGAATGGTTTCGTCCAAAATGTTAAGTGTCTCCATGATTTACTGTACATATACTTTGGTCAACTTTCTATTTCTTCATTTCTCATAAGGAGTAAAATGGATGCAAAGATACTAGAAATTCAGTGGAAAAAATCTGTGATCATGAAAAGAGGAACAAGGAAAGAAATAGAGAACTGTTTTAAAAAAAGATTTTGAAAGGGTGGAACAACATGGTGATACTTAAATTTTGTGTTGTTATGCTATAATTCTTTTAAAATTTCAGATCTCGGGAATTCGGAGTAACTAACCTGAAGTCAGGCGTTTTCTTTTCCGGTTGGTGTGGAGGGGGGGGGGGGAATAGGAGAGGGAGGGGGTGGGGGCGGGGCCAAGTACACGAGAGACCGCCGACTCTTGCAGAGCTACACTATTCGCGGTTCCCAGTTAACGCCTGGTCGCAGTTATTGAGAATTACTCCTGCGCGCGTTGACCGGAAAAGGAACGGGGCCGATCGCATTTTCATGGACCCTCTGCACCACGATGTAGCGGTAAAGCCACGGCCCTGCATGCTACACTCGACAGGAAAACGCTCGAGTGACTGGGGTCGCAGCAGGCGAATATAAGTAGCACAATCAACTATACATGATTGGAGACTAACCGTTCCAGGAATGTAGAATGGCGACAGGAATGGTTTTTATGACGCTCGATCAACTCAAACAAGTTACTGCACTAAGTCCTGTATTAGAACCGCTTCTTACACAGGCCATCGCTTCTCAATACCAACAGCTGACCTGAGTCAGGCTGAGCGTAGAACTGTTACGAAACATTCCAGACCATTGATCAGTAGAGTACATCAATTCTCATTTCAGGACATTACATTGCGGCTTTCTTAAAAAAACTGGAAAGCTGCGATAGGAGCCAAAGCGAGATAGCTAGGTTCATTATTCTAACTGTATGCCTCACTTGGCTTGTACAGAGACAATGGGGGACAATTTGCAGGGTATCGTGAAGTTATAGACCTAGGACTGACACAATCTTCATAATAGTCAATCGACCGATACACGAGCGATGTTCTTAGAGTTTAGCCAAGAAGAAAGAAAGGATTCTTGACGCAAAGGCTCCTATATTCAGTATGTTCAAAAAGTCCATGACATCTGAACGATCCGAGGTCACCCATAATTACGAGAAAGTTAACGAACTAGAATTTATTCAAATTCGGGCCATCGCAAGTACGAGTTGTCGAAAAAAAAATTGGAATTAATATACTTTTAACGAACAGAGGTTGCTATTTATTTCTAAATGACACTCTGTGAACAATTTCCAGCTCTTCGGAGATAACGAAATAATGAACAACATTTCATTTTTGATTTAATTCATGACGAATGTCCCGCTGGTTTAAAGTTCAGTGTTGCGTTTTAAAGCTCATCCTTATGTTTTGTATGGAAGAAATGCTGTCCACATTTTCGGCAATAACTGTTCTGTATCACTACCACATTGTCTTCAAAGTGAATCTCAACTGGCTGCTCTGTTTTCACAACAACATGATGTCCGTTAGGGCAAGGGTTGATTTTCTCAGCTTGGTAGGAATCTTCAGTGAAAGTCACTCGAGAATGGACCACCTCTTTTTGGAATTCTCTGTACGTCTTGCGTCTTGCTCCCACGGCTCTTAACACAGACTTAACTGGTTTTTCTATCACCTCCTTGAAGACTTTTTTCACTGGTTTTAAGACGACTTTTCTTACAGTTTTTCTACCTTCTTTAGAGCTCTGCGAACGAAACCGGAACTCTCGTCTGGTGCACAAACGATCAAAATAAAACAGACAATCGTGAATAGAACCAGGGTAGATTTCTTCGTCTTGCAGCAAATATGACTCAGTAGATCAGGAAAGAGGTTCCTATTCGAAGAAAGTGTTTTTCGTAATTAATCATTGAACTTTTATACTCTTACTTTATGGAAAATTCCTATCGGGTGGAAATGACTCAGCTTCTGGTTGTTTGTATTAAAAGTCACGCAACAGACATTACGTAAACTCCACAAATTACTTTCCATCGCTGAATTTTTTTGGTTTAAAATCATTCTCATTCTGTAAAATTCTATACAAGGACGAATCCCACAGGCATCATGCAAGCTTTCTTTTACAAAGTTTGAGCTGAAAGAAAAGATAAGCAACAGCTGGTTTGTGGGGTTAAACACTTCTTTGTGTTATTTCTGGACAAAATCCCGTACCGATCGAGCCTATTACTAAGCCTCTCGTTTATCAATATTACACAGATTCCATGAATTTCTTTAAATCTGTATTCATGCTGTTATAGCACTTTCCTAACAATGCCCTCTTTCCAGCTTGAAACCTTCTTTATTCTGTGTTTATAAATCAAAGAAGGGTTTCCCTGGCATCTTGGGAACTCATTCTTGCCTTGTTAGATCACGACCTGACAGAGCAGGTTATTGCAAAGGGTTTGAGCGAAAAGAAATGGGTTTGTACTCTATGCATAGCATACACGAATGCAGTGTTCTCATGTTTTTATCGGTCTGGGCAAATTCACCTGAAGAGCCGCTTCCGGTTTATCAAGGTCACGCAACAGATCTTATGCAAAATTAATTTCTCTTTTCAGAACTCAGTGCTGCAGCAAATTCACAGCAACAGCTTCTATTTCGCTTTCTGAGTTTTGCTGGTTCAAAATCGTTCTTCTCCTATGCGTGTTTAGACAAGGAAGGGTTCCAATGGCGTCTTGTGAGCTTGTGCCTGCAATGTTTGATCCTGAAACGAAGCAAGTTATCTACAATCCAGGACAAACTCGTACACAGAAAAAAGATTTGGTCGTGACAATGGCACAAGACGCGAAGACGGAAAAAAGCAGTCCAACAGGCAAATCAGAAAGCTTTGGATTAAATCTAGGGTTTCAAAACAGCGGCATCCCTTCGCTTGGAGTGAATTATCAAAAGGTTAAGATTAACGAGCAGCGACAGGAAAGCCATCATCAGGTGAACATTGTCATTAACATACCAAGTGATTGTGACGAAGGCTGCAAGAAACATACTAATCACGTATTTCAATTGGTAAATAATGCTCTTTACAATGATTCAAAGCAAAAACGTCTGAACTGACAGAATTTTCAACTTTCGGTCAAGAAGGAGACCGAGGCAATACAATCACGTCAGTAGATAAAGATACATAACATTCTCAAAGGTTTTTGTTCACAGAAATTTCGCTTTTACAATAACGAAAACCCCCTGTGGTTTAACAGAGACAAACTTTTGAAATATCACGACGACTTGCATTTGTTGAAGTTTATCCCAGTTTGTATCAAGTGTCGTTTAAAATGTCAAAAGTCATTCTCACTCGTATTCATTTGAACAATACAATACTGCAGCCCTGTTTTTCTCTCCGGCACTGGGTTGGTATATACCCGGCGAAATTCATGGTTTAGTTCAAATTATCTCGACTGAACTCATACAAAGCGAAATTAGTTGTAAAAAGTAAAACTTTTTGTCTGGGTAACATGTGCTTTTATTTAAGATATAAGAAATTAAAATGTGATCGATGGCAATGAAAACGAATGGTCCAGTGACCCATTCAACAAAATCTGTATTTGATAACAGAATATTATGACTGAATTTCTGGCCCCTTGTTCGATATATAACTGGGCTCAGCTTCCTTATTGTAACTAGTCCTACAAGAAGGAAAAAATTAACTAGCTTTTATTCACTGTACCGGAAACTCCAATCTGACCTATTACAATAAAAAAACAGAATGGTCAAGTGACCTGTTGAACAAAATTAGTATTTGATAATTGAATTGTCCAGTTGTATCGCTGGCTCAATGATTCATATGTAGATGGGGTTAACTTCTGAAGTATTCTAAAAGTCTATTATGACTAGCTAAACAAACGAACGATGCGCTTTTTCGACGAATCAATTCCAAAGTTTGTTCCAGCCTTAAAAAGTCTGATATTTCGAGGTATCTCATTTACAGAATGAAAAACGTACACTGGAAAACCTCTGACAAAATTATGTCATCCTAAACATCTTTGTGAGAAGGCTAAAGAAGGATTCTGACTCATAAATCACAATGATAACCTTTTCGTCAGATTATTCAAAATTAAAACTCTTCCCTCGTAAAAACTTATTGTTCGGGCTGTGTAGACAATGGAGCGCCTCTCAAGAAAATAACTGCTCTTTACATCTAAGTGACAAACATGCCTGACTACTAAAGCGAAATCTAAAACACTCTTAACTGCTCCTCTAAAACTGAAAAATGTTTCGGTCCTACTGACACCAAATGTTCCATTTCATACGGTAGAGGCAAAGATGACTGATGGTCTTCAAAGAAGTCAGCTTCACTCAGGGTACATACAGGATTAGCTAATCAGTTTTGAACGTTGCAGATTATGTCTTCTTTCCTGTAAGATAAGACTTACAATGTGAGCAAAGGAGTTGTAAAATCTTGAATTGATTCGTCGGTAAAGTAATTGCTGGGTCAATTCAATATATTTCTTTCAAAAATTTCTGCTGTTATAACAGGTTTAGTCGCTGTGAACTTCAGATACTGCGAGGCCTTTGGCAAGGAAATTTGACACGGAATTTGAGAGAATTTACTCGCAGCAGCTCGCTTTGGAATTAAGACCCTATACGTCTATTAGTAACTTCCTGATTTGCTACAACGAAGGTGATTTCATACTCAAAACCTGTAAACAGTAGATTTAGGTCTCAGTAGATTCCCATCCCGAGTGCCATTTTTATTGCGGTTTTTTTAAATACAAACCTTTCCCCATTTCCTTAAAACCTACCTCAATGTGACGTTATCTCCAATCAGCATGAACGGAGCCCATTTCTTCACTTCAGAATACTTAGGGTTACCTCTCATCCATTTTCTGACCTCGTGAAGAGATTCACTGGCACTCTCACCACGGAACAAGTGTTCGTAGAAACATTTCATGAACTGCTCCGTTGATTCGTCGTCCAAGGCCCACCGCGCCACTAACACCGACCGAGCACCGGATCCTAAGAACGCTCGAGCGATTCCAATTACTCCTTCGACTTTAATCTCTCCGCGCCCACTGTGACAACAGCTTAGAACTACCAGTTTAGCTCGAAGTTGAACTTTTGATACGTCAGCCATCGTCAAAAGGTATTCTTCTTCTTGTGGAGTGCTGTTAGTAGTACTGACGGGGGAAAGTGCTATTTCTCCTCTATCGCGATTTCCGTGAGCAGCAAAATGTATCAACGCAACTGACTTCATCTGTTCAAGAACAGCCTCCTTTGTTGCATCTTTCCCTAACAATGGGATAACGCCCAGCATTTTTCCAATCATCTCAGCTTCTTTTCTTGCAGCTGGTAATGGATCGAGGATCTGTTTCTTTCCCCTGTAAATCACTTCGCTCACCTCAGGTGCACCCACTATCAGTGCTCCAGTTTTACTGTGATAGTTTGAAGGACTATCCTGAAAGAGCTTAAGGACCGTCAAAGAAGGAACGATGCGGATCCTGAATTTGTCAGACAAATATCTTCCTCCTTCGTCAAGTAAGGCTGCAAATGGCACTTGGTACATACAGCTGTCAGGGACAATGATAATTTCAGGTTCTTTCAATAAATCGGCTGCAGGAGTGATAATTAGCTTGTAGAACAAACGCAGACGTGTTTTCATATCCTCAGTTTCATTGTGGGATAGAGGCGATCGCCTAACATCCCCATATAACTTTAGAACAGGTTCGTCATTTAAAGAGCGATCTTCGTAATTCTCTGTGGGTGGGATGGCAAAGTGGCGGAAACTCTCCGAAAAGAGCACTTTCGGGTTGGGGACTGACCCAGCATTTCCAAAACTGTCTGAATCCATTCCCTTTTTACGTCGGAAAAGAACCTGTCCTGTTGTTTCGAGAATCCAAATCCATACATCTTCATCATCAACCGAAAGGTAAACAAAAGTACAATTTACTTCTCTTTTAATGATATCATGCATGCCAAACAATGATTGTGGATCACCTGAAAACTGGGCCTGTTTAGCAGAATATCGTGCCGTCATCAAGTCCGCAAGGGCTCTTGCCCGTCTGAGTTCTTCAACGTAAAGAGAAAGTTCAGGTTCCTCCATAACAGAAGCCAATTTACTGAGCATCTTATAGGGAAAGGCACCATGCTCCTCCATCAAAGATATTTTGAAATAATCATTGTCTTTTACGAAGCGTCGCAATTTTTCGAATTTTTTAATAGATTGTGAAAAATACGAAAGCGCTTCTTTGAAATTAGTCTGAGCCAACTTCAAAACCGTTAGACCGCAAAGGGTTTTTAACTCACTCATATTATGTCCAATGACTTTGCAAATTGAGATAGCTTCGCTAAAATGCACTTCAGCTTTGTCAAGTTCACCCAGTGAATGAAACAATGTTCCTAAGTTTCGATAGTCAGCTGCTTCTCCCTCTCTGTCGCCAATTTCCTTTCTGATTGCAAGTGCTTTCTCCGTGTATTCTTTAGCCTTTTCGTATTCACCCAGTGAATGGAACAATGTTCCTAAGTTTCCGTAGTCAGCTGCTTCTCCCCCTCTGTCGCCAATTTCCTTTCTGATTGCCAGTGCTTTCTCGATGTATTCTTTAGCCTTTTTGTATTCACCCAGTAAATAAAACAATGTCCCTAAGTATCCATAGTCAGCTCCTTCTCCCTTTCTGTCGCCAATTTCCACTCTGATTGCAAGTGCTTTCTCGGTGTATTCTTTAGCCTTTTCGTATTCACCCAGTGAATAAAACAATGTTCCTAAGTTTCCGTTGTCAGCTGCTTCTCCCTCCCTGTCGCCAATTTCCTTTCTGATTGCAAGTGCTTTCTCGGTGTATTTTTTAGCCTTTTCGTATTCACACAGTGACTGAAACAATGTTCCTACCTTTTCGTAGTCAGTTGCCTCTCTCTCTCTGTCGCCATTCTCTTTCATGATGGCAAGTGCTTTCTCCGTGTATTCCTTAGCCTTTTCGTATTCACACAGTGAGTGAGACAATGATCCTAAGATTCCGTAGCCAGTTGCTTCTCCCTCTCTGTCGCCAATTTCCTTTCTGATTGCGAGTGCTTTCTCGGTGTATTCTTTAGCCTTTTCGTATTCACACAGTGACTGAAACAATGATCCTAACTTTCCGTAGTCAGCTGCTTCTCCTCTTCTGTCGCCAATTTCTTTTCTGATTGCGAGTGCTTTCTCGGTGTATTCTTTAGCCTTTTCGTATTCACACAGTGACTGAAACAATGATCCTAAGTTTCCGTAGTCAGCTGCTTCTCCTCTTCTGTCGCCAATTTCTTTTCTGATTGCGAGTGCTTTCTCGGTGTATTCTTTGGCTTTTTCGTATTCACACAGTGACTGAAACAACGATCCCAAATTTCCGTAGTCAGCTGCTTCTCCCTCTCTGTCGCCAATTTCTTTTCTGATTGCAATTGCTTTCTCCGTGTATTCTTTAGCCTTTTCGTATTCACCCAGTGAATAAAACAGCGATCCTAAGTTTCCGTAGTCAGCTGCTTCTCCCTTTCTATCGTCAATTTCCTTTCTGATTGCAAGTGCTTTCTCGGTGTATTCTTTAGCCTTCTCGTACTTACCCAGTGAGTGAAACAATGATCCTAAGTTTCTGCAATTGGTTGCTTCTCCCTCTCTGTCGCCAATGTCTTTGCTAATGGCAAGTGCTTTCTCGGTGTATTCTATAGCCTTTTCGTCTTCACACAGTGAATGAAACAATGATCCTAACTCTCCGTAACCAGTTGCTTCTCCCTTTCTGTCGCCAATTTCCTTTCTGATTGCAAGTGCTTTTTGGGTGTACTCTTTAGCCTTTTGGTATTCACACAGTGACTGAAACAATGATCCTAAGTTCCTGTAGTCATCTGCTTCTCCCACTCTGTCCCCAATTTCCTTCCTGATTGCAAGTGATTTCTCGGTGTATCCTTTAGCCTTTTCGTATTCACCTATTGAGTGAAACAATGTCCCTAGGTTTCTGCAGTTAGCTGCTTCTCCCTTTCTGTCGCCAATTTCCTTTCTGATTGCAAGTGCTTTCTCAGTGTATTCTTTAGCCTTTTCGTATTCACCCAGTGAGTGAAATAGCGATCCTAAGTTTCCGTAGTCAGCTGCTTCTCCTCTTCTGTCGCCAATTTCCTCCCTGATTGGAAGTGCCTTCTCGGTGGATTCTTTCGCCTTTTCGTATTCACCCAGTGAGTGAAACAATGTCCCTAAGTTTCCATAGTCAGCTGCCTCTCCCCTTCTGTCGCCAACTTCCTTTCTAATTGCTAATGCTTTCTCGGTGGATTCTTTAGCCTTTTCGTATTCACCCAGTGAGTGAAACAATGATCCTAAGTTTCCGTAGTCAGCTGCTTCTCCTTTTCTGTCGCCAGTTTCCTTTGTGATTGCAAGTGCTTTCTCAGTGTATTCTTTAGCCTTTTCGTATTCACCCAGTGAGTGGAATATTGTCCCTAAGTTTCTGTAGTCAGCTGCTTCTCCCTTTCTGTCGCCAATATCCTTTCTGATTGCAAGTGCTCTCTCCGTGTATTCTTTAGCCTTTTCGTATTCACATAGTGAATGAAGCAATGTTCCTAAGTTTCTGTAGCCAGTTGCTTCTCCCCCTCTGTCACCAATTTCCTTTCTCATTGCAAGTGCTTTCTCGGTGTACTCTTTAGCCTTTTCGTATTCACACAGTGACTGAAACAATGATCCTAAGTTTCCGTAGTCAACTGCTTCTCCCTTTCTGTCGCCGATTTCCTTTCTGATTGCAAGTGCTTTCTTGGTGTATTCTTTGGCCTTTTCGTACTCACCCAGTGACTGAAACAATGTTCCTAAGTTTCCGTAGCCAGCTGCTACTCCCTCTCTGTCGCCAATTTCTTTTCTGATTGCAAGTGCTCTCTCCGTGTATTCTTTAGCTTTTTCGTATTCACCCAGTGAATGAAACAGCGATCCTAAGTTTCCGTAGTCAGCTGCTTCTCCCTTTCTATCGACATTTTCCTTTCTGATTGCGAGTGCTTTCTCTGTGTATTCTTTAGCCTTTTCGTATTCACCCAGTGAGTGAAACAATGTCCCTAAGTTTCCGTAGTCAGCTGCTTCTCCTCTTCTGTCGCCAGTTTCCTTTCTGATTGCAAGTGCTTTCTCGGTGTATTCTTTAGCCTTCTCGTACTCCCCCAGTGAGTGAAACAATGTTCCAAAGTTTCCGTAGTTGGCTGCTTCTCCCTTTCTGTCGCCAGTTTCCTTTGTGATTGCAAGTGCTCTCTCCGTGAATTTTTTAGCCTTTTCGTATTCACCCAGTGAGTGAAATATTATCCCTAAGTTTCTGTAATCAGCTGCCTCTCCCCCTTTGTCGCCAATCTCTTTTCTGATTGCAAGTGCTTTCTCGGTGTATTCTTTAGCCTTCTGGTATTCACACAGTGACTGAAACGATGCCCCTAAGTTTCCATAAGCAGCTGCTTCTCCCTCTCTGTCGCCAATTTCCTTTCTAATTGCAAGTGCTTTCTCGATGTATTCTTTAGCCTTTTTGTATTCACAAAGTGACTGAAACAATGATCCCAAGTTTCCGTAGTCGGCTGCTTCTCCCTTTCTGTCGCCAATTTCCTTTCTGATTACAAGTGCTTTCTTGGTGTATTCTTTAGCCTTTTCGAATTCACCTAGTGAGTGAAACAATGTCCCTAAGTTTCCGTAGGCAGCTGCTTCTCCCTTTTTGTCACCAATTTCCATTCTGATTGCTAGTGCTTTCGCGGTGTATTCTTTAGCCTTTTGGTATTCACCCTGTGAGTTAAACAGTGATGCTAAGTTTTCGTAGGCAGCTGCCTCTCCCTTTCTGTCGCCAATTTCCGTTCTGATTGCTAGTGCTTTCTCGGTGTGTTCTTCAGCCTTTTCGTATTCACCCAGTGAATGAAACAATGTTCCTAAGCTTCCATAGTCGGCTGCTTCTCCCTCTCTGTCGCCAATTTCCTTTCTGATTTCAAGAGCTTTCTCGGTGAATTCTTTGGCCCTTTGGTATGCACGCAGTGATTGAAACAACGATCCTAAGTTTCCGTAGTCGGCTGCTTCTCCCTTTCTGTCGCCAATTTCCTTTCTGATTAGAAGTGCTTTCTTGGTGTATTCTTTAGCCTTTTCGTATTCACCCAGTGAATGAAACAATGTCCCTAAGCTTCCGTAGTCAGCTGCTTCTCCCTCTCTGTCGCCAATTTCCTTTCTGATTGCAAGTGCTTTCTCGGTGTATTCTTTTGCCTTTTCGTATTCACCCAGGGAATGAAATAATGTTCCTAAGTTTCCGTAGTCATCTGCCTCTCCCTCTCTGTCGCCAATTTCCTTTCTGATTGTTAGTGCCATCTCAGTGTATTCTTTAGCCTTTTGGTATTCACACAGTAACTGAAACAATGATCCTAAGTTTCCGTAGGAGGCTGCTTCTCCACTTCTGTCGCCAATTTCCTTTCTGATTGAAAGTGCTTTCTCAGTGTATTCTTTAGCCTTTTTGTATTCACCAAGTGAATGAAACAATTTTCCTAACTTTCCGTAGTCAGTTGCTTCTCCTTTTCTGTCGCCAATCTCTTTTCTGATGGCAATTGCTTTCTCGGTGTAATCTAGAGCCTTTTCGTATTCACCCAGTGAGCGAAACAATGTCCCTAAGTTTCCGTAGTCAGCTGCCTCTCCCTTTCTGTCGCCAATTTCCTTTCTGATTGCAAGTGCTTTCTCGGTGTTTTCTCTAGCCTTTTCGTATTCACCCAGTGACTGAAACAATGATCCTAAGATTCTGTAGCCACTTGCTGCCCCCCTTCTGTCGCCAATTTCCTTTCTGATTGCAAGTGCTTTCTCGATGTATTCTTTAGCCTTTTCGTATTCACCCAGTGAGCGAAACAATGTCCCTAAGTTTCCGTAGTCAGCTGCCTCTCCCTTTCTGTCGCCAATTTCCTTTCTGATTACAAGTGCTTTCTCGGTGTTTTCTTTAGCCTTTTCGTATTCACCCAGTGACTGAAACAATGATCCTAAGTTTCCGTAGTCAGCTGCTTCTCCCTTTCTGTCGCCAATTTCCTTTCTGATTGCAAGTGCTTTCTCGATGTATTCTTTAGCCTTTTCGTATTCACCCAGTGACTGAAACAATGATCCTAAGTTTCCGTAGTCAGCTGCTTCTCCTCTTCTGTCGCCAATTTCCTTTCTGATTGCAAGTGATTTCTCAGTGTATTCTTTAGCCTTTTCGTATTCACCCAGTGAATGAAACAATGTTCCTAAGTTTCCGTAGTCAGTTGCTTCTCCCTCTCTGTCGCCAGTTTTTTTTCTGATTTCAAGTGCTTTCTTGTAATATTTCTCAGCTTTGTTGTATTCCCCTAGTGACTGAACGCTTGTACCTAGGTTTCCGTAAATGGTAGCTTCCATAATTCTGTCACCATAGGACACCGTGATTGCCAGTGCTTTCTCGTAATATCTCTTAGCTTTGTGATATTCACTACGCGAATAAGATAAATTTCCCATCGCAAGGTAACATTTTGCCTCCGTTTTTTTGTCAGCAGTACATTTCGTCATATCAACTGCCTTCTGATAATATTGTTTTGCCTTTTTAAATTCCTTTTGGTGCTGATATATCTCTCCCAGTTCGAAAGTTATTCTTCCCTCTTCAAATGTGTCACCAGAGGCATGGTACATATCAAGAAGTTCCTTGGCATATCTTTCTGCAGATGTGTAATTGGAAGCCGTGAAAGCCACGTCGAGCATTATCGCATTGATTGCCTTAGTAAGTTTAAAACCGGTCTTCGATTCAAGCTTGTCAGATTTTAGGGAGATCAAACATTCTTCGCCTAACATCATGGCTTGTAAGCCACGACCAGTGTTCACGAGGAAGGTGACGACCGTAAACCCTACACTCATTGGGAAGGTTACCCTAACTTTTTCTACGTTGTTCATTTTCGACCTTTTCCCGATTGTTCGAATGAAATGAAGGTGACGGCGTAAGGATTTAATTCAACTTTGTTCGATCAGTTTGCAGCCGCTTGATTCAATACTGATTATAAAATTACTTTTCACAGGAAAGTGCCAACTGTTAAAAGTATAGCCAGAGTCAAGGCCACAGAGAAGTTTGCCAAAAGTTATCCTGAGTTGTCCATTGCCAACTTTTCCCAATTGTACTAGTGAAATGAATGAGACAGCTTTAATCTGTGGATTTAATTCAACTGTGTTAGATCCGTTTGGAGCCATTCAATTTAAGAGTTTCTTACTAAAGCAATGCGGTTGATTCTGAAGGCTTACCAAAATTTTCTTCTGTCCTAATAGGTTAATCTGCCTAATGTATTTGGTTTCGCTTGAATTACGCTTATATATCATAATTATTCGTGTTTTAAGAAGTTTTTGTAATTAGCAAGGAATCAGGGACCAAAATCAGCCAGTAAATTCTGATATTTGGTTTAAAATCAAAATAAGCTGTTAACATGATAAACTTACAGTTTCACCACAATAAAGTTACTTACAAGAAGTTTCTTAAATTTCTTGGTCTTGTGATTAAAATCCAGATAAAAGCGATAAATAGATCCGAATACTTAGACGCGACTTTCCCTTCGAAAAAAATGCAGGTTGTTTCATTTACAAGTTACAACACAAAACAGCTATCATGAAGACAGAGAAATTCTTCAGCGTAATCAAGGTCTTAAACACATAAACATGGAACTCGAGGAACAACAACTAGCCTCTATCAGCCTTCCGCTGGTCGGAAAACGAACTCGCGGATTGAAAGCTAGACTGGATGACAAGGCGGAAATCGATCTTCTTTTATCTTTATCTATGGATTTTTACGCATAGAGCACTTCAAGGAACAACTGGAGCAACGTACAGAACACATGTCTATGCTTCTCAAGTAACATTTTACCTGCAAACGCGAGCAAGATACTTCCGACTTGAAGTTTGCTCGATAGCAGCCCAGTTGGAGACATCGGATTTATTCAGAGAAATAAAGTTCAGGTGGGTGATTATTTCAGTACAGTTTAAAAGCATTTACGTAGATATCACCAAAATATATCAGATTCTCTGAAATTTTTCTTTTGATTCGCTTGATGCCACTGTTTTCCTTCCACCAGTAATTATTTAGGCGACCATAACGTGGATATTGGAGATTCATCAAGAAAATGGCTCACAGTGGCTAGAAAAAGCGGATTCTGGCGCATTTGAAAACCAGTTTTATTTCAAGGCAACACATGAAATTTAACCTTGATTTCAAGTCAATCTTGAAATCAACCTTGGTTTCAAAAAACAGTTTTGAACGTTTTTGATGAACGTTTTTGTCCGACATACTTTTCCTACTATGTCGAATAGTAGCATCAAAACAAAGACAGTTTTAACAATGACCGATATGACCGAATCTACTGAGCTTCAAGCTTTAAAAGACAAAAGGATGGTTAAAAAGTTGCTGTAAAAACTTCCTTGCGTATTTGTGCTGTTCTATCTTGAGACGAACTCAAAGACAGTTTTAACAATGACCGATATGACAGAATCTACTGAGCTTCAAGTTGTAAAAAAGACATTTCAAGCTTTTAAAAGACAAAAGGATGGTTAAAAAGTTACTGTAAAAGTTTCCTTGTGTATTTGTGTTGTTCTATCTTGAGACGAACTCAAAGTCCGACAAAATTTACTTGCTAACGACTATGAAATATACTTGGTGTGCCTGCTTGTCGCCACCGTTTGTTGGCATAAATCACTACAATTTGCAAAAAATATCTAACATAGCACTCTTACCTTGTTTATTTATGATTTCAATAGCTGTTTCGATTATTATATTACGCCTGGGTATTACTTTTTGACATGAGCCCAGGTTTTGCGTTGTGTTTTCTCCTCCCCCATTTATATCATAGGCTAGTCATCTTACATGCTAACATGGAGATTTGCTGTTCATTTAAATCGTTCGCTGCTGGAACTTGTGGGTTAAGTTATCGAGAAGACCGAAGTTGCATATCTCAAGTCGTTCCCTTGCATAGTTGTAAAAAAGACATTTCAAGTCACTTGCGGAGTTGCAAGTTTTCAGATCCATCAAATGAAGTTGATCTTATCTTGTCGCATGCCGGCATCTTCGATGATTTTGCAATTTGCCCAATCAAAGATGTTGGGTGGAGTCGTGGTTCCAATACTAGATGTAGAGTGCTTAAAGAGGTGTCCGGCCATTTTAAAAGGTAGGGTCGAGTTGATTCCAAAAGCTGATAGGGGAATTGGCAAGCGTGTATCACAGATAGTGCTCAAGATGTTTGGAAAATTCATACAGCCTGGCTCCGGAAAGTAGGCTACTTACTTACCATCGTAAGCAAAATTACGCGTCCCGTCAGACCGAAGTCTCGTTTGGGAATTGGTCAATAGGCTACCAAATATCAGGACAGAGGCGGAGTTTTCTATATCAATGTCTGAACACTTTGTTGGCTTCCCACCGTCTGGCGGGACGCGTAATTATGCACACGGTGGTGAAGGGCCCTTCCGCACAAGCTACTAGACGCGGACAAAATTTGTTTCTCTTTACCAATAGTCACATCGAAATTTGTCCTTGCTAGATTTCAAGTGCGCTGCACGTATCATCACCCCACGTGGGACATCTTTACACAAGAGGGCGAGGGTGCGCGCCGGGAATTTCGAAAACGACCCTGGTCGTAAAAGGTACCTGAGTCTTATCTGTGTGGGAGTGGCAACAATTGATGTCTAACCCTAAAAAGTACTAATTCGAAAACAGAAAATTAAAAAATCCCAAAAGTAAAAAGTCGATGTACTCTAGAGGCTCAAATCAGATCATTAAAATCGTCCTAGTAATGCTTATTTCAGGTATTTTATTCAGCGAAAAACACCCTAAAACGTATCAGCTAGGTCTCTGGTGGTCCACCAAAGTTTGAGACAATTTAAAAGGTGCCAAATCCCTGATTTTGACCCCATAAAGGTACCACAAGCATCCACACCCCTTTCCGATCGCCTTCTTCCCCTGGTCAGCACCTAAAAGCAAAGATTTGCCCCCCAGTGGAAAAAAAAAGTGATTTGCCCCAGTCGTCAAACTCAAAAATCTAATGGTCCGTCCCTAAGGTACCTTTTACATGATTCCAAAATGAGTTTCGTTCCGGAACGAAATGAATTTCATACCGCGTTTACATGCAAGATAATTAAGCCTGTAAAAACAAGTATTTATGTCCTTTTCTGTCATTTTCTATGCTTCCCTCGCTCCTAAAGAGGCTTCATACAGATATAAGTGTCGTATTGCGTTTACATTATACAGGTACAAAAGGTCGTCCGGAATGAGTGTTTCGTTGTAGAATGAAAACCCCAATAAACTCATTCAGAAATGACTCGTTCCGGATAAATTTTACTCTGGTATCATGTGGCAGCTGGTATGAACTCGTTCTTGAACAAAAGTCAATCCGATATCATGTAAAAGGCCCCTAAAAGTTTTTATTCCCAGAGCATCACGCTTTGCTCTTCTGTCTGAATACTACTATAACATTCAATAGCGTTGAAGCAACAACCCGCTTTAAACTGCTTCGCTGCCGCTGAGACAACGATTAGGGACCACAAAAAGCATATATTCTCATATTTTCAATTCAACATAAACAAAAATCTTTATGCAAGGTAAATACTCATTTGTGTCTGGATCAATTGTTGCGTGACTAGCCTATGATATAATTGGGGGAGGAGAAAACACAACGCAAAACCTGGGCCCATGTCAAAAAGTAATACCCAGGCGTAATATAATAATCGAAACAGCTATTGAAATCATAAATAAACAAGGTAAGAGTGCTATGTTAGATTTTTTTTGCAAATTGTAGTGATTTATGCCAACAAACGGTGGCGACAAGTAGGCACACCAAGTATATTTCATAGTCGTTAGCCAGTAAATTTTGCCGGACTTTGAGTTCGTCTCAAGATAGAACAACACAAATACACGAGGAACTTTTAAGAGTAACGTTTTAACCATCCTTTTGTCTTTTAAAAGCTTGAAGCTCAGTAGATTCTGTCATATCGGTCATTGTTAAAACTGTCCTGTCTATGGTTTGATGTTACTTTTCGACATAGGAAAAGTATATCGGACAAAAATATTCACCAAAAAATAAATATTTCTTTGCCAGCTTCAATAATGACTGGGGATTAAGTTTAGATGATAAAACAAAGGCAGAAATACAGAATACAGTTGACAGAAATACCGGAGGTCAAGTAAATTCGTTACATGAGGTCGCACAATTCGGGTAATATTCACGGTGAAAATTTGCATATTTGATTGCATCCACAGGTTTCTTTCTAGTCAACCCTGTCACTTCACTATTCAAAGCCAATACAACTTCTGGAAGCCTCTTCATTCATTCGATTGATCTCTTTCCCTCTATGAAGTTCATCTCTCGACTGTATTAGAAAGTGAAGAGACGTTCACCTAAAGTTCGATTGAATCGCTCAGCGATTCCCTGATCTCTGTAAACGTTCACACTCCCTCTTCTTATCCTTACTATATGCTTTGTCATTTCTCTTGAGAAATCTCCCATGAATTCACGCCCAGGATCAACTTGAAGAAATTTTGGCCATCTCAGAGGTCCACGCTTATAGATTGTCTGAAAAGCCTTTGAAACCTCAAAAGATTACTTTTAAGTGAGAGGTTCAGCAGCCTTGAATCTGCTTGCAACATCAACAACTGTCAATGCATACTTGAAGACTTTCTTACCTCTCGGGAGCCTGTCATGAGCCTGTCGTATTTGTTTGCATGACCACTAACTGCCAAGTCAAAGATGAGTGAAAGAGGTACTGGCACAAGGACAAGGACAACTCCGTCATCAAGCTTTAGAACTGGGACTCTAAGGACTTCACCTGGAGATGCCCTTTTAGGGTCAAATGTTACTCTGTGAATTGTGCGGTCAGCCTTGTGGGCGTTAGACGTCTTTTTTCAAAATTTGGATTAGTTTTTTCACTGACTTTCATGTTAAAATAATAGATATTTTATTTAAAATGGCTGATTTTGACTGATCCTCTTTTGGAAGACAATGACGACGATGATGATGATGATGAAGGAAATACAACAACACTTTTTAAACCTGATTATAAGTCAACTTCAGGACCATCAGGTGAAGAAATTCCAATGATGTCAATGAACAGGGGACAAGAGAAAGCATCGGAAATTGCTGAAACATCTTTCATTGAAGGTGATACTACTTATTCGCGAGTCATCACTTTAAATGAGATGGCATGGGAATCGCTCACCAGAATTTATCCTGAAGCAAAAGCTTCGGAATTAGAAGTTTCTTATAGTAAAACAGGATGGTTGCAGGTAAAGATGTTTGGCCAGGATAAGAAGACATATCCCTTGCATACTGAAGGAAGGGGTACGAATAAACAAAGGTTGAATCCATCACTTCCAAAACAAATGTACACCTCACTTAGCTTGGAGCGAGAGGTTTTGATTGCTAGGAAGGAGAGAGAAATTGAAATTGAAAGAAAGAAATTCGTAGGCAATCCCCTGATCCTCCTAAATGTTAGGAGGATAGGGGGATTGCCGATGATGACCATGAAGACCATGCTAAAAGAGAAAGAGGAAGAGAAAGGATAATAAGAAATCAAGAACGGATTGATGCTCTTGACAATGAGAGAGAAGAACTTGAAGAGGGCATTTCACTATGAGAGGGAGTGAGAAAAATTTCAGTTGATACTATTTCACAGTCTCAGCTGTTGTCCTGGCAGTCGGAACAACGATTGGAGTGATTGTGAGCACATTGACAAGAAGCCTGAAGTCTGTTGCCATAGGAGTTGGAAATGGTCTTAAGATTCTTGGAAGTAAGATTGCGCGGGAATTCTCCCAGGTCTCATCGGTTGACTGCTGAATCAGTGATCACCTTACTCGGTAAAAATGCATGGCTTCTGGCAATGGGAGTTGCCATATTCACGGTTGAGCGCTTTCAGAAGAACAAGCGATGCATAAAGAACGCTAAGACCAGACCAGCTAAAATCAATCTGACCTTTACCATATCACGATTTGTCTCGCTGTCTCTCGTGCTTGAGCCGCGAAGCGACCCCTGCCCTGAAGGTCTTCGCTTCACTTAATGATGATTTTGTCTTAAGCTGAACTTTAGTTTACTAGCAGCTCAGATTCGGCCCGGCGAGCCATCTCTTTGATTCTGCGCCTGAAGAGTGCTGAAATTTAATTTCTGAATTATATTCCTCTGAATTTTGCATTGAAGTATTGATTTGGGGTAACAAAGATCTTAAGAGCCCATGACTGTAAATATCGAGAATCGCTGGCCAGGCTAAAAAAATCGAAAATTCTGATAATTTGCCTGGAAAACCCTTTTAGGGAGATGTATTCAAAAAATTTTTCGAGGTTTGAAAAATCAAATGTTTCCGAGGAAATGGGGAAAAACAAAAATTTGGGTTTCTACCTAATTAATTATGCAAAAAATACAGTAAAATTGACCAACTTTAGTGTGCGAGTACTGAAGGAGGATGTTTGGTAAGAAATCGGGGGCGTTTTTACTTCAAAGTATAATTCATTTGATTTATATTTGTGGCATTTTAAGGAGCTTTGGTTTAATTTTAAAATTCACATGATTTTTTAACAAAGTGCTGTCAAACGCTTGTTGCAAAAAGCGAAAAATCGAGCAACTTCAAGCCTTCAAAACGGGTCTTGGCATGTGAGAAATCATATCAAACTACATGCTGGCACAAAGTTTGGTCCTTATATGAAAATAATATGAAATAAAAAATCTGGGTAATTCAGAAAAGTGCCGGCAAAATAAAAGAGTTTGCAACGCACTGTGGCCAAGGTCAAGAATTTGCATGATGCAAATCAGTTGTAGAAAATCGTACTTGAGAGCTAAGAAGTAAGCAAGATAGTTAAAGATGGTTAAAAAACTCTTTGATATGGAAATGATATGAAATTATAGAATAAAAAATCCGCAGACATTGCTGAAGAGGGCTGTAGATTGATGTGTAGATACGAAATTTTATGTTAATTTGAATTGCAGAAGACTGTTATTGTCGACTCGCTATTTCAACAGCACTACCTACACCTAACTATAGATAAGGGCCGCTGTATAGTTCACCATTTTTGTTGACAAGTGGTTTATTATCGACATCGTTCTTAGTTGAATAGTTACGTTTTCTGCAACTGCGATAATATTTCTTTTTTAAATATCTTGGATATCTTGGAAAAAGTGATGTGAATAAACAAAGTCACGCAACACCGCAAGCTTCTGCTGTGAAGTTTTTCACCTCAAGATAATAGCGCAACTATTTTTATGCTATTTACTCTTATCTTTTTCGGAAAAATGGCCACATTTCTGTCATAAAACTTGATAAAAAGGACTTATGTCACGGTAGCAATTATACCGTGTTGCAGTCCGGGCGATAATTCTCTATGATGCAATCACGGTCTTTTTCTTAAAGGTAAACACGTGCGAGGTTTTTCATAGAGCATAAACAGAAAACGATGTCATTCTGTAGCTTTGCTTCTCCTCCTGGAGGGGCTTGTGGTGCAAGTTCTGAAAATCCAAACATTGATCAAATTGAAAGACTGTACTAGGGACATGTCCAAAAGAGGGCTGCACGCATAGTTTCCAACGGCACTCTTCTCTAGAAAAGCATCTCGCGTTCGGAACATGCACAAAGACGGTTGAAAGGGAGACACTTCTCGATAAAGCGAAGGTTAAATATGCTGCAAGGCTCGAGGAAGGTTCAAGTTCCGTGCCAACTATTCCTCTACCTCCTGAAACCTGTCCTCGTAGCACTGGATATGTAACACAGCCTGAAGGCTTCGCTTTAAAACAAGTAAAGAGAGTTTACCGGTTTAACGAAAAGCAACGAGAGTACCTGACTTACCATCGGACAATTAGAAAGCGGCCAGAAGGTCGACGCAGAAATTGTTGCAACAGAAATGAGAAGAACAAAGGAATTGAACGGGGAGCGCTTGTTCAGTGTCTCTGATTTTTTTTTACTTAACAAGTAGCTTCATTTTTTTCCAGAATGGCAGCAAAAGTGAAACAGCAGACAGCCACCTGCGCACAAGCTGTAACTGAGCAAGATCTCGTTGCTATGGAGGAAGAATTTAATTTGTCAAATGCTGAGGAGTCTATTTTTGAGCAGTTAAATGTAACTCATTCTATTCATTACCAACAGTACAACTGTTCCATGGTCGAGAATAACACACTCAAAAATCTCGAACTCGCAGTCTTAAAACTCCTTTGCGAGAGTTTCAATCTTGCATTACCACCTGGGGTTGATCATAGAAAAAAGACATCTTACGTCGCTTTGCTCGAAGACCTTGTTAGATACTGCTCTTGCAGTGCAGTTTAGAAGGCAAATGGCAAAAGGCTGCTTCAAAAAATTGAGTTTTATATGAACGTTGATAAAAAACGGGGCCGTGGAGCATATTTTGGATCGGAGGAGCTATTGCAGTTCCCACGTAGTGTGAGCTCATTGGCACCAACTTATAATTATCTATGAGGGCCCTGGGGCCTCCCCTCCGAGGACGGCCTCCTTTTGTCTGTTTCTTAGTACGCATTTCTTAGTACAGAAAGACTGCTGACAGGGTATCCTGGGGTATGCTCCCCCGGCAAATTTTGTATCCTGGGGTATGCTCCCCCGGCAAATTTTGAAATCTAGAGCTTCTGAAATCACCGGAAACGCGTTTCAATCCAAAGAAAAATTTGTCAAATTTTTAATTCAAAGATTAAAATAAATAATAATGATAACAACAAATTGTTCTTGGTGGGGCTACAGCCCACTCAACCCCATAGCTCCGCGGTCCCCGTATTAAAGGCGCAAACCGCACTTGGCAGTCAGACAGGATCAGGCCGGCTGGATGTTGTTCGATATAGACTCGTAAAAGAATTTATAAAAGTAATATAAAACGAGATATATAGGACTGGATGCTTTAGAGTGGAGTTTTGACGAAAAAAGGATTGTGTCCGCTTTACTCGGCCACTTAACCTTTGATCCAACGTGACAATTGTCACGCAATTGAAACATTTTGCTTTTCGTCAAGACAGTTACGAGAAATGAAACAAAAAACTCATTAGCTTAAAAAACGAATTAAACGCTATTTAATGCTGGTCATTATTCTTGTAAATTTCATGTTGTAGCCGTCAAAAGAGCCTTCCTACACCAGAACCGTTAGGCGGTACGATTTCTATCATGCAAATTCGTGACCTCTGGCCACAGTGCGTCGCAAACCTTTATATTTTGCGGGCACGTTTCTGAATTACCCACATTTTTATTTCATATTGAGTTAATATAAGGACCAAACTTTGTGCCAGCATGTAGTTTGACATGATGTCACACATACCAAGACGCGTTTTGAAGGCTTGAAGTTGCTCGATTTTTCGCTTTTTGCAACAAGCGTTTGACAGCACTTTGTTAAAAAATCATGTGAATTTTAAAATTAAACCAAAGCTCCTTAAAATGCCACAAATAAAAATCAAATGAATTATGCTTTGAAGTAAAAACACCCCCGATTTCTTACCAAACATCCTCCTTCAGTACTCGCACACTAAAGTTGGTCAATTTTACTGTATTTTTTGCATGATTAATAAGGTAAAACCCCGAATTTTCGTTTTTCTCCATTTCCTCGGACACATTTGATGTTTCAAACTTCAAAATAATTTTTTTGAATGCGTCTCCCTAAAAGGGTTTTCCAGGCAAATTATCAGAATTTTCGATTTTTTAGCCTGGCCAACGATTCTCGATATTTACAGTCACGGCCTCTTATCTCCTCGTTGAAGCGGCAGACAGCATTCTCGTTAAATGGAATTCCAAGTGCCTTTTTCATGTCATCATCCCAATATCTTCTACCTGATCCTGAGACGCTTGTCTGAACTCCATCTGATCGATTTAAGGAAACTTCAACTGTTGCCTTCTTTTATCATCGAACGACACTTCCGCTCTGAACTTGCTCAGGTCTGCATTTGGATATCGTGCTTCGAAGTCGTCCCAGGCTTTTGCCTCAACTGCAATTTTATTTGCCATATCTGATCTTAGCCGCGCAAGCCCCAAAGGGCCGGAACTGGAAGAGTTAAACATTTTTATTGCTTTTGTGATCAAAATGGTTGTTAGGATAATTATTGCAGATTTAAATGATTACGCCGTTCGCTTCAGAGAACCTCTCGGTAAATCAAACTACATCAGACTTTTGTCTTGTTCTCTCATTCATGGTATAATTTGAAGAGATGAGTAGAAACATCTATCTCCAATAGACAAAACAATGTTAGTGTTGAAACAATTCTCTCAGGCAAATACACTCTTGAGAGCCTTGCGAAAGCCCTTGTGAAAATATTAAGTGAAGGAAGAGGATTTAAAGTCACAATGAATCATTCATAAGCAGCAATGGTAATTCTTAATCCCTAAAGACAGAAAGTTAAAGTCGATAGTGATATAATCCTTTCCAATGCATGGTATGCCAATGAGACTTGAATTAGAGATGATTTAATGATTTAAAAATGTCTAATCAAAATATTCTAACAAGCGCTTCAAATCTTTAACCAACGATACCGGAGGATAAGACTACAATTCAGGAAGATAAAAGAAAAAAAAATTGAAGATTGTGAAAAATAACTTGAGAATGACGTGATATTTCTAAGTACAAGAATGCTTAAAATAAGTACTGAAAAGTGAATTGCATGTGTCATCAAATAAGTACTGAAAAGTGAATTGCATGTGTCATCAAGCGGTCTGGCAGCTGCTTTGACTGAAACTGGGATAATTACAGGACCGCCTTTCGCAGGTCTTACTGTTTTGGTTTCATATCATTAGCATTTACAGTCAAGAGCAAAAAGCTTAATTCGAAAATCACGAAGCATGAGGAACAAATTTCAATCGCTGAGGCAAAGCACCTTCCATTCGGCAGGTTGTTTTCGAAAGCAGTGAAAGATGGATCAATATCTGATGTTGAATTCGACTTGATTTTGCGCGAGATCGGACAATATTATTTGTTAAAAAACCAGCTAATAAAATTTCCGCACAGCCCCGTCCTACATTATACATTCAGTTCTTGGGTAGAGAAAACATTGACAAAAACAATACGTTGCCATTGAGAAAACAGATTTGTTTACAATATTATGGGGCTGTGCGGAAATTTTACCGACCAGCTTGGGAGAAAAGCAATTGAAGTTGACGTTGAGGCTATAAAGAACCAGATCAGAGACGATTACCGAAAAAAAAACTCGGATCACTCGAAAACATAACGTAATGAGATTTATTTGAGATTTTTTATGAATGCATCGAACGGAGCTTATTTGCATATCTCACGACATATGCAAATTATATAGGCTAAATATTTAATAACCCGCAAACGGTTACTAAATACTTCTGTGGCGTCAATAGAGTAACACGTTTTGCGTTTTAGCAAACGTGATATGTTTTTTACACTTATGAGAAATGATCATGTCGTTTCACACATTCTTTTATGTGATTTCTACGCCAAACTGAAATGTATAGGAGAAATTCATGAAGTCGTTTTTGAGACAGTTCAAGCGAATCGTTCAATAGAATAATATTCACATCCTCTTCAGAACTCACGAGTGAGACATTGTAAAAATGATTCACTTGTGAAAAATTCAAGTTGTCTTGAAATAAAGGTTGTTTTCAAAATGTGCCAGAGATGTCTTTTGAAATCAAGGTCGATTTCAAGGTTGACTTGAAATCAAGGCTGTTTTCAAAATGTGCCAGAATCCCCCTATTATATCTACTGAGGATCAAAATCAGCTCATAAATTCTGGTATTTGGTTTAAAATCAAAAGAAGCTGTGAACATGATAAACTTACAGTTTGACCACAATAAACTTACCTACAAAAACTGTCTTCAATTTCTTGGTCTTGTGATTGTAATCCAAATAAAAGCGATGAATTGATCCGAATACGGAGGCACAACTTTTCCTTCGAAAAAATGCAGGTTGTTTCATTCACAAGTCAAAAGTCCAAAAAAAAAGTCATTCACAAGTCAAAATCAAAACACTCATTCAAGCGTAACAAGGTCTTGAACAAATATCTAAACATGAAAGTCGAGGCACAACTTTAACTTGATTCTAAATCCAGCCTCTATCAGCCACCCGCTTGTCGGGAAACGAACTCGCGTATTGAAAGCTAGACTGGATGACAAGGCGGAAATCTACCTTCTTTTATCTTTTTCTATGGATTTTTATGTATAGAGCACTTCAAGGTATAACTGGAGCAACGTACAGACCACAAATCAGCTTCTCAACCACAATTTTACCTGCCAACGCGAGCAAGATACTTCCGGCTTGAAGACTACATCGTGGATATTCGGTTGGATATTTATCAAGGAAATAGCTCACTGTATTAACAGATTACGCTTAAGTCATTTTAAATGAATTAAAACTAACGCACTAGTTTTAAAATTACTATAATATCGAACAAAGTGAACAGACAGCACTTACCGCGTTCTTCGCCTTCGAAAGTGAAAGTGAAGAAGTTTGCCGAGGAAAATACGTCACGTGACTATGGGGTTTTTTTTTTTGTTTTTTTGTTTTTTTTTTGTTTTTGTTTGACCACCGCTTATTGTTCATCGTCGCGTGATAATTAGAACATTTATCGAGTGGAATGAGAATTAATCACAAAATTTTTTCTGTGTTCCGAAGTTTTCAAAGCTAGCGTTTGCCTCATTTTGAGAGAAGCTTACCACACTGGCCGCAGAAAACGGAAACATCGAATTTCCTTACCCTCCCCTCCCCTCCCCCAATTCTCCTTGACTCGCTTTAGTTCTCCACGTCCTGTGGTCCTCTTCCAAGTAAGCCGACGCATTTGAAGATTTTTGGACATTTTTGTGGTAAGTTCTTGGTACTTAACTCATTCCCTAGATATTAAAGTGCCTTTCAGAGTGATATTCGGTTTAATTTAAGTAATATAGGGTACTAACGAGGTACTGAAATTGTTCAGTACGGTCAAACACTCTGGTACCTTAGCAGATCATAGTTTGCGTGGAAATAAGGAGGCAGTACGTAGGGTCAGACAGACAGCGAATAAATCACAACTGTTTTTTATGTGAGTGAGATCAACGCTGAAAAGTTCAACTTAACTTGCTAAACCTTCTATTCTATTGTTTATTTACTACAAACAGGATTGATCTTGTGCTTGTCGTGATCTTAAAATTAGCAAGGATATTGGGAAACATCCAATTGCCAGCATTTTATTATCACCTATGTGGTCCTATGACTTCGTACCTTTGTGTGTGTGTATATATATATATATATATATATATATATATATATATATATATATATATATATATATATATATATATATATATATATCTTACAACTATTGCTCTTTGAGCGTGATTCTCACACCCTTATGTTAAATAATATGATCCCTAGCCAGCTTACAGCTCATACTCACCAGCTCTTTTTTGGAACAAAAACGTTCCACAATTACAGCCTTGCATCCGCTGACACCTTTCTTAAAATGCATTGATAAAAAAATCCTGCACTAGTTAAAGAAGAGAGAAGTCAATGATCATGCTTTCTCTGGAGATAAGATTGTGTCAGAACTCTTTGGGATGTCTTTGGTAATTTTCTGAATGTATTTAGAACTAGTAAAGAGTTGTAAGATTTTCCTTGAAAACTCTACAAAAAAACCTTTTGACGTGCAGGCTAGTGTGCTTCTCATTGAATATTTCAAACATGGATGAGGAAAAGAATGAGTGGCTAGCATAGTATTATTCTCCAAGCATGTGGAATAAGTGAATGGACCCAGGAGAAGTAGTAGATTAACATGTAAACATCTGTACCAGCTACATCTAAATTACTTGCAAAATTTCTCACTGTGAACTGAGTGTCTGTTATGGTGAAAAGGAAGCGTAGATGGATATATTTTATCCTTCTCAGGAGACTGATGAGACAGCTGTATCTGTAAAATAAATTGGTGGTAGTTCTGCACCAGTAGTACTGTTCATGGTGGGTACTGGCAAGTAGGGAGCAGGAAGATTTACAGCTTTGTTAGTAAATCATGGACTAAAGCTGGTTGTGTTGTGGCAGTGGTGGGTTATAACCTTGCAGCAGAAGCAAGCTTGAATCAGACGGTGAGTGAAATAAAGTCAGCAGTAAAATATATCTATACCAGGTTTCCAAAGTCCAAACTGTTCGTGTGCGGCCATTCGGCTGGGGCACATTTGTGCACTATGATAATGGTGTCAGACTGGAGCAAAGATCCTTCAATTCCACAAGCCATTCATGGTATGTTCTTGTTATCAGGAGTTTTTGATTTGATACCTATTGTAAATACTTATGTTAATGATGCATTAAAACTGACAGAAGAATCTGCTGCACAAATCAGTCCTCAACAAATTCTGATAAAGATGTTGCCAACATTTGTGTACCCTATTTTGGTTGTGATTGAAGAGCATGGTTCCCCAGAGTTTCATCGACAGGCTAAAGAATTTGTTGAAATCTTAAAAAGTCATAATGTTCAGTGTTCTTTGCTTGAGCTACCAGGAGTAGATCACTTAAGCATGATTGAAAACATGGTAAATAGTGATGATCTCCTCTGCCAGGAGATTTTAAAAGTTGTCAGAAATATCAACTCAGCAAGGAGTGAAATAAGAGTCAAAGGTCCAAACTCAAGTCTTTAATTTCACTTTGTGAATGGCTTGTGCATTTACCCTGAGTTTATAAAAATTGTAGTGCATAGTTATGCTGCTATTTAGAGGTTTTGTTCAGTATTTAAACTTGAATTTACTAATGATTCTGATAGCATGATCTTTCAGGGAAAATGTACATTTTTGCTGCTATTTTTTTTTTCACAAGTTACATGTACTTGAAATCATAATTAAGAAAATATTTTAATTAGCAATAAGTGTCAAAGGCAAAATTTCCTTGAAAACTGGCTTTTTCCAGAACATTTTTAAGGTTTTCCTTCAAGTAATTATTACTAAATGCAGATACATATTTTTTTTTACTACCTTCAAAATGAAGATGCTGTGTGTGTAATTATCATTGAAATTTTAAATAATGAAACATTTGAAATTTACTTCCTGATTTACTGGTTTACAAGAATGATCAATTATTTATAAACACTTTACACCCAAACATCAGTATGCATATTCTCTGTACTGTTCTCTATGCATCCCTAAGGTGCTGACAATTATTTGTTTAACAATCAAGAGCATCTTAAGTTGGTGATCATATCCTTTATTCTTGTGACCTTGCTATGGGATTCAATTAGGGGTCAGAGGGTTAAGGCTGCCTTATTTGGTCACCAAAACAAATGGATGACAGCCATGATGGCTTTCAAATCAGTTTTGAGAGATTAAAGTTCTTTTGTAGTGCAAAAAGTTTCTTCAACATGGCTGCTTGTTACTGGATCGAAAGCAGCCTCTCAAAAAAGATTTTGGATGGACATGCACTGATCAGAAATTGTCATCCCTTGAAAATTATAGACCCTCTGATGCAACAACACACTTCCCATCATTTTCCCCCTGCACACACAAAAAATATGGGAAGAACATTTTTTTAAATTCTGTCAGGGCATCAGATTATTTTTTAGGGTTGTAGTCTGTTCCTCTAAAGTCAGTTGGGTAAATTTAGAGTTAATTAAGAGTTTGCTTAAATTAATTTCCTTGCATGTGTTTCTGTTGGATCCTTTTTGTTTTAGTGTTTTTAGAGTAGTTGTTGAGGCCTTATCTGTGGTCTGATCTCTGTGCTGTGTGTGTCAGGCCATAAGGAAGGACAGGGTCAATGATTGTAATATTGCACCCTAACAATGTATATGGAAAAAGTACCTGCTTCTGGTTGACTGAAAACTAGTGCATTTATCATGCAACACAAGTGCAAAGTTGTTGCACCAGTGCAAATTACTAATAAAGTGCACACTCTCAACCGTTTGTCTGTCCTGACTTTCTGCTATGCTTTTTTGGTGTAAATATTACTTAGTAATAACATGATTTCTTAACATGTAATTTGTTGTAAATAAGTACTTGTAAATTTTTCAGAGTACAAATTTTGGTTGTCTTTGAAAATTGTTCTTGTGTTTATTTACACTGAATTGCGCTTGAAGTCATGTTATTACCTACACCAAAAGAATTCAAGTAGTTTTTGTTGTTTTTTTATCTTGCAGAGGTAAATATCAGAGGTACCTATGTTACCAGTTGAGCCTGTATTTTTTCAAGCTTAGGTCACCTTTCATCCAGTGTTTGACTGTGATCAACTTTAATTGATATAACTTACACTAATTGTCCACATAAAATTGTTTGCTTGGGAGTCTGTCACTTACAATGTTTATTGCCTGACTGCATAATAATAAATTTAATACCCATAACATGCATATATTTATTTACATATGCTCATATGTGCAAAGATATTGCTGTTGATAGCTCTGCTGTAGAGTATTAGGCAGGGGTTTCAAAACAAGCCGGCAACTGCCAGAGTTCTGCTGGCTACTTGATAACATGTTGCCTGCTGCTCTGTTCAAAATAATTATCTTTAATGTCCTTAACCCTTGAACTCCCATATGTGACCAAGACAGAATTTCTCCTTACAACATCAATACAATATAAAGCAGACATGAAATGAGAATAAAGAGAAATATTAATTAGGGGATTATTAGTTGATCCAATAACAAATTCTTGAAACTAACATCACAAGAACTATGTGGCAGACAGTAAGGAGAATTACTAAATGAGATCTTGGGGGCTTAAAGGGTTAAAGACTTTAGTTACAGACTTTGGATTGTCTGAGATTAAGTCTCTTAACCCTTTAACTCCCATCAGTGATTAACATGTAACTTCTCCCTGTAACATCCACACATTATCCAGCCAACTGGAGATGAAAATACTCAAAGTTATCAGAAAGGAGTTAGTAGTCTTGATCTACCACCAAATTCTCATGATTTATTTTCAAGGACCTGTGTAGTAGTTGGAGGGGAGAGTTAAGAGTCAGATCTTAAGACTTTAAGGGTTAAGTTACCTTAAATTTTCTGAACGTCAAGTGTCATTGACATTGATATTCAACAAATAGATACTTATATGTTCCCATGCATGGATTACCTCCAAAAAACACATTAGTTGCTTCCAGCTCACAGGTAGAATTACTTTGGCAGATTTGCTGCACTTGAGAAAGAGAATTCCCTGAGTGGCAGTTGGTGTCAGTAGTCATCCAGTGAGGACATGAGTGAGAGTCTAGCCTGCCATAGTTTGCAGACAGAACGTTTATCTTTCCCTCTTTGTTGCATCTCAGTTGGCCAGATTCACCCTCGCAGATTAAAAGGTGACCTGTTGAAAAAGTTGTTGGCATCTGTGTCAAAGCAGAATTAACCATTCAAAATTTTTGATGGCTCAGCATTGCTCAATTCATTATGAAGGAGTTAGTTTTATTTCTCATTTTCAATCTTTGTTATTCAAGCTATTTATTTATCTATTAATTTTTCATTTTGTAATGTGCACTGGAATCCTTATTGAGGGGTGTGTAACTTGTTCCAGGCATTCGGCGGGATAAACGCTGTGAAAGCACAGGGTACCCAAGCTCTCCCTTAGTTCAATCCTCTGCTCCGTAACTCTGTAGATAATGAAGCAAATAAACTCTAATCTTCATGTAATTTTTTTTGTTTTTGTTTGTGTTATGTTCCTTCTCTGGTAGTGATTTCAGGCCATTTCACCGAGTTTTAGCTGGGCTCTCAACAAGCAGTAGTGGAATGAGAAACCTGTCCCCATAGCAATGAGTCTCAACTCCCCTATTACCCTCTTGTAGAGAGCCTGGGCTCCCTGTGGTGAAATCAGCCGCGATAGCAGGTCCCAGCAGTGTTAGAGCTTAAAACGAGAAAGGACTCGGTCGGGTTCATTAAGCGATCCGACCAAAGCCTCCCTCTTTTTTTCACTTCTTGGCTACTATCGCACGGTAGTCTCGTACCCAGACCTTCCACGGCCAAGCGGTAGTGGTTACAGTTACACCGTAGGATCTATCGAATACCCTTCTGAGATTAAATCGCGCCGTTTGCTATCGCGCCTCATGTTACTCACTGAACGTCTGGAACAGGATGAAAAATTGCAATTTTGATTTCTAAGTAGGGTTTTCGTGTTTTTATCTTGGGTATAATACCGCAAACCAGGAGCATAAGAAAGTGCTAGCTGGGCGAATTACGAGAGAAACCTGTTAAAATGCTGTGATTAAAGTAGGGGGAGGGGAGGGGTTGGTTGTAACCCCTATGGATTATATCGCATCTAAGGAAGATAACAGGGGATCATTATCCTTTACCTCAAGGTCCGAGATAACAAAAAATAATTGCTGCAGAAGAGATTAAGAAAATTACATCCTTTAAATGCCCTAAGCTGGGTATGAAGCTTATAATCCTTTAACTGCAAACGTGTGCGTGTTTGCTTGGGTCAGTTGAAATTAAGGAATATTTTAGTGCCTTTGATTAATATTCACTTTGTTGCTGTGATGAACCCCACTGAATTTTGACAACACCCACAATTTTCCACGCTTTTAACTCACCCATCTCACAACGTTTCCCACTGTATCCTGAGGCGCAATTGCAGCTGTATTCCTCCTCATTGAAAGTTGGGAAGCAGGACCCGCCATTTTTACAAGGATTCTCTGTGCAAGGCCTCTGCTAATCATATAGAGAAAACAGCTCCCTTATGATTGGTGAGACAATTTTTAAACTGGATATTCATCGTGGTATCGCTAGCCAAAACACTCTCGGCGTCAACTGCGGCGTGACTGAATGCCTTTAATTTCGACTCTTCTCATTATCGGAGTCCATCAATTTTCTTTGCAGTTTGAGATAAATATAACTGACTTGTATATGTTTTGAAAAAGTGCAAATTGTATTCGAAAACGTGTGATTACAAATTAATTAAAATCCTAAATCGATCGATGAGCCATCGAATAAAGGGATTATTACAAAGAGAACATTGTTTATTTGTACCTCTATGAGTTTGTTTTTGTGTGCTTCTGACTGCACTCAGTAATGGTTTTATCTAAAGAATATCAGTTCATATTCTTTTGGTTTTATTTGAAGTTGAACTATGCGTTTGGTTAATGAGAAGGCTCGAATTTAAACCAAAAATTAATTATCAAATTGATGCAAGACGCGTGTCTCCGTTACAAAACATATGTATTTGCTTGAGGCGAAACAAATAAATGATTTACAGATATCTCTATTGTTTCACTGTCAGAATTAACTTTATAAATCCAAGAACAATGTCAAAAGAGAGAGAGTATCTATGTTTGTTGTAATATTCAATAGCAATGTTCTTTCAAGTAATTCATCAAGTAATTCTTACTTAAGGCAACACTGGAGTAAAGGGAAAAACTAGACTTATTCATCAGTTCTGTTCGGTTGAATCATTCCCTAGTAAACCTAAAAATGAAAATTGCACTTGATTAATTTTTACCAGTTATATAACCGGCGTACAAAACTGCAAACAGTAGAAATACCGGTGCTTAGAAAGGAGGCCTTCAGTACTCACTAACGAGGGCAGTGTTGTCAAATTTATAGTAAATGCTATCGCTTCCTTTACATGTATTTGAAAATCTAAAGAAATTGTGTTGCACCGTCGGTGCGGGGGTATTTCAAGAGCGATACGCTTTAAAGACGGCTCACTCGAAACGAAACGTTTGTAAACCTGAAACAAAAAGTTTGGGAGGGGGGGAGGGAATGGTAAGGGATGGAGCTGTTCAAAGCCTAGCAGGAGACTTTTATGATGGGCAAGCTCTGACGAAGGGCTAACGCTCGAAACGTCAGCTTTTTTACCCTTTACGGTGGCTAATTTACGTTTTCAACCCAGTTGTTAACACTAATTACCTGCCAAGCTCTTAAAGCTTGTTAAGATTTCATTCCCCGGATGTAGAGACCACTGAAAGAAAGAACCTCGATAAAGCGTAAGTTTGCACAATCGATTGTTACCTTTGAGGGAAATAAATCCTTTTAGAGGTGACAGCCTTTCTTCGTCTGCTATCCGCCTTCGTTCCTTCTGAAGTGGATTCCCGCTGTTTTCGATTTTAGATCCCTCTAAAAGTGAAAACAGCAGTTTTTTTACACCAAATAACAAGGAAATAATCAGTTGGTAATGAAGTTAAACTTCTTTGCAAGATTTTTCAGCGCTCAGGTAAGATAGATCGTCGATAAACTTAACGCTCCAGTGTTCTTCCTGTTGGAATTTGCCCTACATGTACCTTGTGAAAGTCTATCATAACTTTTATGCTTACGCGTTTCTGTCAGACGCGTCTCCAATAAAATAAAAAAGTTGCCAAGCTTAGTACATATAGACAATCACGATTGGTTTCAGTGCTGAATGTTACAGTCTGAGAGGATGACGCAAGTTTACCAATTCAGTTCTAGACTGCAGTGAAGAAAAACCAACGAAATACCAGACTGGTTTTGAGAATTTGGGCATACTGCTTTACATCGCATGGTTCCTTAGATTTTCAAACAACTGCTTTGATTGCAATTAAACCCCTTTCCAATAATTATATGGTTCTCACCAAAAGATATCCAGGCATTAGTTACCTTGATTGAAGTTAAGGCCTGCAACTTCAGCTGTCGATTTTCCAAGGTCAGCGGTTTCCTCGATCCGTTAATTTCATTCTCCTTCCTCCCAAATGCTAATGATTTCCTTGTCTTCTTTAAAGTAGACAATTTTTTCTGACTACACCTCAGGGACGCTCTTTTGACTGGCATCTTTTCGGAGTCATCTGTGCATTACTTGATGCATTTGCGGACGCCACTTCCAATTGGTCAGTCTGGAAAGAGGAAGTTTCTATGCTAGGCTCTTCTGTATTTGAATGGGTTGACTCGAGAGCTGTGGAAGCCATTCCGTCAGAACATAATTTGTCAACATTCTCCGAATCGTTATCATTTCCTTCTGGGATTGTGATCTGTGAAGAAAAAAGTTGGTATTATCAAGTTTTGTTAGAAATCGGTTGATTACCCAAGGATCACCAGTCTGAACAAATTTAGGGGCTCAATCAAAACTACAACAAAATTCTTGAATGTGATTGGTTATCATCTGCTCGATTTGAGCATTAATAGGATAGAGCGCGCGTTATGCTTGTAATTAGACAATGTAATAGGACAGTTAAAGGAACAATTAATACGTCATGCCTTTGTAAGTGGACAGGACGCGTCATTGCGCGCGCTGTTGTCTCGCATTTCGCCGAGCTAATTTTTCTTATGAAAACGTGTAATTCATTTATAGTTTCTTTCTCAAATTCTGTCATAGTTTTGATTAAGTTGTAACAGGACTTCGTGTCGTCCAATTCTGTCTGTAATCACTCTCGTGATTAACAAATCGGACTCCCTCTTCGCGGTCGTACGATTTTGTTTATCACAAGTATGATTACAGACAGAATTGGAATTCCACTCTAAGTTTCTAACACTTGAATATCGGTGATCAAATAATTTGTCCTGAGGTTTGAGTTGTGGTTAATTGTTAACTTTTCCCGCCCGACTTACTGGTCTCCGAGTCGAATGGTTTCGTCCAAAATGTTAAGTGTCTCCATGATTTACTGTACATATACTTTAGTCAGCTCTCTATTTCTTCTTTTCTCATAAGGAGTAAAATGGATGCAAAGAGACTAGAAATTCAGTGGAAAAAATCTGTGATCATGAAAATAGGAACAAGGAAAGAAATAGAGAACTGTTTTAAAAAAAGGTTTTGAAAGGGTGGAACAACATGGTGATACTTAAATTTTGTGTTGTTATGCTATAATTCTTTTAAAATTTCAGATCTCGGGAATTCGGAGTAACTAACCTGAAGTCAGGCGTTTTCTTTTCCGGTTGCTGTGGAGGGGGGGGGGGGGGGAATAGGAGAGGGAGGGGGTGGGGGCGGGGCCAAGTACGCGAGAGACCGCCGACTCTTGCAGAGCTACACTGTTCGCGGTTCCCAGTTAACACCTGGTCGCAGTTATTGAGAATTACTCCTGCGCGCGTTGACCGGAAAAGGGACGGGGCCGATCGCATTTCATGGACCCTTTACACCACGATGTAGCGGTAAAGCCACGGCCCTGCATGCTACACTCGACAGGAAAACGCTTGAGTGACTGGGGTCGCAGAAGGCGAAGATAAGTAACACAATCAACTATACATGATTGGAGACTGACCGTTCCGAGAAATTTCTCTTTAGGTGAACTTTACTCTTAGTTCACCTTACTAACTGATTTCCTTTCGTTTGCGCAGGACCGTAGTTCACTATTTATGGCATTGAAGTCTTAGAGGACTTATCTCGACTTCGTGGTAGGAACGGGTCCGCCCCGGAATAGCAAAGGTTTTCGACTGACTAATAATCATGATCGGATATCAAGTGCTACGCAAATTCTTTCTCCTTTTTCTTGTTCTGGAGACGACATACAGCTGCCCGAGTCATCGACATGACTTCCGCGAAGAGGGATTCGGCGTCGCGACAATTTCTGCACATTTCCGTCATATGGATCACAATAAAAAATAGCAGACTTCTTGGAATAACTGTTTCTTCAAGCAAAGACCGTGGGTCAGTGGAGATATCTAAACGGCTGTCAATCAAAAGTGCCGTAACAGTTTGTTCGAAATGTGGAATGGCGACAGGAATGGTTTTTTTATGACGCTCGGTCAAATCAACCAAGTTACTGCACTAAGTCCTGTATTACAACCGCTCCTTACACAGGCCATCGCTTCTCAATACCAACAGCTGACCTGAGTCAGGCTGAGCGTAGAACTGTAAAGAAATATTCCAGACCATTGATCAGTAGTGTGCATCAATTCTCATTGCAGGACATTGCATTGCAGCTTTCTTAAAAAGCTGCAAAACTGCGATGGGAGCCAAAACGATATAGCTAGGCTGAATATTCTAACTGTGTGCCTCACTTGGCTTGTACAGAGACAATGGGGGACAATTTGCAGGCTACCGAGAAGTTATAAACTTAAGAGTTACACAATCTTCATTAATAGTACATCGACCGATACAAGAGCGATGTTCTTACAGTTTTTCCAGGAAAAAAGAAAGAATTGTGGACGCAAAGGCTCCTATATTAATAAGTATGATAAAAAAGTCCATGACATCTTAACGATCCGAAAAAGTTAACGAACTGGAATTTATTCAAATTCTAGTTAATCGCAAGTACGAGTTGTCAGAAAAAAAAAGGAATTGGAATTAATGTATTTTTAACGAACAGAGGTTGCTATTTATTTTTTAATGACACTCAGTGAACAATTTCCAGCTCTTCGGAGATAACGAAATAATTAACAACATTTCATTCTTGATTTAATTCATGACGAATGTCCCGCTGGTTTAAAGTTCAGTCTTGCGTTTTAAAGCTCATCCTTATGTTTTGTGTGGAAGAAATGCTGTCCGCATTTTCGGCAATAACTGTTCTGTATAATGACCACGTTGTCTTCAAAGTGAGTCTCAACTGGCTGCTCTGTTTTCAGTAGATCATGTTGTCCGTTAGGGCACGGGTTGATTTTCTCAACTTGGTAGGAATCTTAAGTGAAAGTCACTCGAGAATGGACCACCTCTTTTTGGAATTCTCTGTATGTCTTACGAACCTTCTTGAGTCCTACGGCTCTTAACACAGACTTAACTGGTTTTTCTACCACCTCCTTGAAGACTTTTTTCACTGGTTTGAAGACGACTTTTCTCACAGTTTTTTCTACCTTCTTTAGAGCTCTGCGAACGAAACCGGAACTCTCGTCTGGTGCACAAGCGATCACAATCAAACAGATGATCATGAGTAGAACCCAAGTAGATTTCCTCATCTTGTAGTAAATGTGACTGAGTAGAGGAAGAGGTTTCTATTCGAAGAAAGTGTTTTTCATAATTTATTATTGAACTTTTACACTCTCACTTCATGGAAAATTCCCACTGGGTGAAAATGACTCAGCTTCCGCTTTTTTCTATCAAAGGTCACGCAACAGATATTACGTAAACTCTACGAATTGCTTTCCCTCGCTGAATTTTTTTGGTTTAAAATCATTCTCATTCTTTGAATTTCTATACCAGGATGAATCTCACTGGCATCATACAAGCTTTTCTTTAAAAGTTTGACTCGAAAAAAAAGATGAGCAACAGCTGGTTCGTGGGGTTAAACACTTCTTTGTGTTATTTCTGGGAAAAAATCCCGTACCTATCCAGCCTATTACTAAGCTTCTCGTTTATCAAACGTCACTCAACAGTTTTTACGCAGATTCCATGAATTGCTTTGATTCTGTATTCACGCTGTTACAGCACTTTCCGGACAATGTCGGATTGGAAACCGTCCGTATTCTGTGTCTATAGATCAAGGAAGGGTTTCCCTGGCATCTCCGGGACTCATCCTCGCCTTGATTTGACAGAGCAGGTTGTTGCAAAGGGTTTGAGCGCAAAGAAATGGGTTTTTACCCTATGCATAGCATACATGAAGGCGGTGTTCTCTTGTTTTTCCTCACTGGGAAGCTTCCCTGAAGAGCCGTTTCCGGTTTATCAAGGTCACGCAACAGATCTTGTGTAAATTACTTTCTGTTTTCAGGTCTCACTGCTACAACTAATTCCCAGCAATGGCTCCTGCTTCGCTTTCTGAGTTTTGCTGGTTTAAAATTGTTCTTCTTCTATGCGTTTTCAGACAAGGAAGGGTTCTAATGGCGTCTTGTGAGCTTGTGCCTGCAATGTTTGATCCTGGAACGAAGCAAGTTATCTACAATCCAGGAAAAACTCGTACACAGAAAAAAGATTTGCTCGTGAAATAGCGCAAGACGTAAAAACGGAAAAAAGCAATCGAACAAGCAAATCAGAAGCTTTGGATTAAATCTAAGGTTTCAAAACAGCGGCATCCCTTCGTTTGGAGTGAATTATCAAAAGGTTAAAATTAACGAGCAGCGACAGGAAAGCCATCATCAGGTGAACATTGCCATTAACATACCAAGAGATTGTGACGAGGGCTGCAAGAAACACGCTGATAAAGTATTTCAGTTGGCAAATAACGCTCTTTACAGTGATGCAAAGCAAAAACGTCTCAACTGACGGAACTTGCAACTTTTGGTCAAGAAGGAGACTAAAGCAATACAGTCGCGTCGGTAGTTAAAGATGCAAGACATTTGCAAATGGTTTTGTTCACCGAAATTTCACTTTTACAATAATGAAACTCCTGCGGTTTAACAGAGACAAACTTTCGAAATATCACGTAAACGATTCAAACAACACGGTTTGGATGAATGGAAAATGTAAATATACAGAGGAGACGTGGTCGGATTTGAGTGGAAGCGTCACAACTTTGTGTCAGGTCAGACTTTTGTCCCACAATTTTACAGATTCAAGGATGTAATGATACAGTACTAATTCCGGTTGGTCCTGTGTTGCTGATCACGTGAAGTCGGATTGCATGTGCCTTCGCATAAACGTGTTAAAAACGACTTTCATTTGTTGAGGTTTGTCGCTTACAATGTCAAAAGCCATTCTCACTTGTAACATGGGTTTCATTTGAACAATAAAATACTGCAGCCCTGTTTTTTCTTCTTAGCATTTGAGTTGGTAAAGACCCGACAAAATACACGGCTTCGTTAAAATTATCTCGACTAAACCCCTACAGAGCGAGATTAATGACAAAAACTAAAACTTTATGTCCGGGTAACATGTGCTTTTATTTATGATATAAGAAATTAAAATGTAACCGATGACAATTAAAACGAATGGTCCAGTGACCCATTCAACAAAATCTGTGTTTGATAACAGAATACTATGATTGAATTTCTGGCCCCTTGTTCGATATATAGCTGGGCTCAGCTTCCTTATTGTAACTAGTCCTACAATGAGGTTAAAAATTAACTAGCTTTTATTCAAGGTACCGGAAACTCCAATCTGACACATTACAATAAAAACAGAATGGTCGAGTGACCTGTTGAACAAAATTAGTATTTGATGATTGAATTGTCCAGTTGTATCGCTGGCCCCATGATTCATATGTAGATGGGGTTAACTTTTGAAGTATTCTAAAAGTCTACAATGACTAGCTAAACTAACGAACGATGCGTTTTTTCGACGAATCGATTCCAAAGTTCGTTCCAGCCTTAAAACGTCTAATATTTCAAGGTATCTCGCTTACAGAATGAAAAAACGTATACTGGAAAACCTCTGAAAAAAATGTTTATCCTAAATTTCTAGATATCGGTTATTTTTCTTTGCGAAAAGGCTAAAGAACCATTCTGGCTCTTAAATCACAATGACATTGAACCTTTTCGTTAGATTATTAAAATGTCACTGACTCGTCCCAGTTGTAAAAACTTATTGTTCAGGTTGTGTAGACAATAGAGGGCTTCTCACGAAAATTGCTCCTAACATTTTAGTGACAAACATGCCTGACTGCTAAAGAGAAATCCTAAATACTATTAACTGCTTTGCTAAAAAAAAAACAACGAAAAAAAAATTCGGTTATATCACACGAAATGTTCTGTTTCATACGGTAGAGGCAAAGATGATGGTCCTCAAAGAGGTCAGCTTCACTCAGAGTGCAGGATTTGCTGATCAGTTTTGAACTTTGCAGATTATGTCTTCTTTCCTGTAAGATAAGACTTACAATATGACCAAAGTAGTTGAAAAATCTTGAATTGATTCGTCGGTAAAGTAATTGTTAGGTCAATTCAATATATTTCTTCCAAGAATTTCTGCGGTTATGACAGGTTTAGTCGCTGTGAACTTCAGATACTGCGAGGCTTTTGGTAAGGAAATTTGACGCGGAATTGAGAAAATTTACTCGCAAAAGCTCGATTTAGAATTAAGACCCTCTACGTCTATCAGTAACTTATCGCCTGCCGTCATTTAAGATACTCTTCCATTTGTCTCGTTCGTCTTTCCAACAATAGCAAAAATACATCAGGGAACTACATGAGATACAACACGAATCCTTCCTTTATTATAACCAGCTTATATACTTTCTTTACTCCATAACATGAAATAAATGAGGGGGGGGGGGGGCGCGTGAGTCTTTTAAGTTACTTTTCTAAATCGTTCGATTTTGAGAAAATGCGCCGTACAATGTCTTCCTTTACACTCTAAGATAACATCAATAAACAGGCTCAACCAAAACCGAGAGTGTCCCTGACTTGCTACAAAGTTGTTGATTTTAAACTTAAGTCCTGGTTCCTTCTGACATGTCATAAAAAGTAGATTTAGGCCTCAGTAGATTCCCATCCCGAGTGTCATTTTTAATGCGGTTTTTTTTTAATACAAACCTTTCCCCTTTTCCTTAAAACTTACCTCAATGTGACATTATCTCCAATCAGCATGAACGGAGCCCATTTTTTCACTTCAGAGTACTTGGGGTTACCTCTCATCCACTTTCTGACCTCGTGAAGAGATTCACTGGCACTCTCACCACGGAACAAGTGTTCGTAGAAACATTTCATGAACTGCTCCGTTGATTCGTCGTCCAAGGCCCACCGCGCCACCAACACCGACCGAGCACCGGATCCTAAGAAGGCTCGAGCGATTCCAATTACTCCTTCGACTTTGATCTCTCCGCACCCACTGTGACAACAGCTTAGAACTACCAGTTTAGCTCGAAGTTGAACTTTTGATACATCAGCCATCGTCAAAAGGTATTCTTCTTCCTGTGGAGTATTGTTAGTAGTACTGACGGGGGAAAGTGCTATTTCTCCTCGATCGGGATTTCCGTGAGCCGCAAAATGTATCAACGCAACTGACTTCATCTGTTCCAGAACCGCCTCCTTTGTTGCACTTCTTCCTAACAATGGGACGACGCCAAACATATTTCCAATCATCTCGGCTTCTTCTCTTGCTTTCGGTAATGGAACGAGGACAATTTGTTCTCCCCTGTAAATCACTTCTCTCACCTCAGGTTCACCCACTATCAGTGCCCCAGTCTTACTGTGATAGTTTGAAGGACTATCCTGAAAGAGCTTAAGGACCTTCAAAGAAGGAACGATGCGGATCCTGAATTTGTCAGACAAATATCTTCCTTCTTCGTCGAGTAAGGCTGCAAATGGCACTTGGTACATACAGCTGTCAGGGACAATGATAATTTCAGGTTCTTTCAATAAATCGGCCACAGGAGCGATAATTAGCTTGTAGAACAAACGCAGACGTGTTTTCATATCCTCAGTTTCATCGTGGGATAGAGGCGATCGCTTAACATCACCAGATAACTTTGGAACAGGTTCGTCATTTAAAGAGCGATCTTCGTAATTCTCTGTGGGTAGGATAGCAAAGTGGCGGAAACTCTCCGAAAAGAGCACTTTCAGGTTGGGGACTGACCCGGCATTTCCAAAACTGTCTGACGCCATTCCCTTTTTACGCCGGAAAAGAATCTGTCCGCTTGTTTTGAGAATCCAAATCCGTACATCTTCATCATCAACCGAAAGGTAAACAAAAGTACAATTTGCTTCTCTTTTAATGATATCATAGATGCTAAACAATGATTGTGGATCATCTGAAAACTGGGCCTGTTTAGGAGAATATTTAGCCGTCATCAAGTCCGCAAGGGCTCTTGCCCGTCTGAGTTCCTCAACGTAAAGAGAAAGTTCAGGATTCTCGGTAAAAGAAGCCAATTTACTGAGCGTCTTATAGGGAAAGGCACCATGCTCCTCCATCAAAGATATTTTGAAGCAATCATTGTCTTTTAAGAAGTTTCGCAACTTTTCGAATTTTGCAATGGATCGTGATAGATATAAAAACGCTTCTTGGAAATTAGATTGATCCAACTTCAAAACCGTTAGACCACAAAGAGTTTTTAACTCACTCATATTATGTCCAATGACTTTACAAATTGAGAGAGCCTTGCTAAAATGTACTTCAGCTTTGTCAAGTTCACCCAGTGAATGAAACAATGTTCCTAAGTTTCCGTAGTCAGTTGCTTCTCCCTTTCTGTCGCCAATTTCCTTTCTAATTGCAAGTGCTTTCTCGGTGTATTCTTTAGCCTTTTCGTATTCACACAGTGAATGAAACAATGATCCTAAGTTTCCGTAGCCAGTTGCTTCTCCCCCTCTATCGCCAATCTCTTTTCTGATTGCAAGTGCTTTCTCGGTGTATTCTTTGGCCTTTTCATACTCACCCAGTGATTGAAACAATGTTCCTAAGTTTCCGTAGCCAGTTGCTTCTCCCCCTCTGTCGCCAATCTCTTTTCTGATTGCAAGTGCTTTCTCGGTGTATTCTTTAGCCATTTCATACTCACCCAGTGATTGAAACAATGTTCCTAAGTTTCCGTAGTCGGCTGCTTCTCCCTTTCTGTCGCCAATTTCCTTTCTGATTGCTAGTGCTTTCTCGGTGTATTCTTTAGCCTTCTCGTATTCACCCAGTGAGTGAAACAATGTTCCTAAGTTTCCGTAGTCAGCTGCTTCTCCCTTTCTGTTGCCAATTGCCTTTCTGATTTCAAGTGCTTTCTCGGTGTATTCTTTGGCCTTTTCATATTCACCCAGTGAGTGAAACAGTGACCCTAAGTTTCCGTAGTCAGTTGCTTCTCCCTTTCTACAGCCAATTTCCTTTCTGATTGCAAGTGCTTTCTCGGTGTATTCTTTAGCTTTTTCGTATTCACCCAGTGAGTGAAACAATGTTCCTAAGTTTCCGTTGTCAGCTGCTTCTCCATCTCTGAGACCAATTTCCTTTCTGATTGCAAGTGCTTTCTCGGTGTATTCTTTAGCCTTCTCGTATTCATCAAGTGAGTGAAACAATGTTCCTAAGTTTCCGTAATCAGCTGCTTCTCCCTTTCTGTCGCCAATTTCCTTTCTAATTACAAGTGCTTTCTCGGTGTATTTTTGGCCTTTTCGTATTCACCCATTGAATGAAACAATGTTCCTAAGTTTCCGTAGTCAGTTGCTTCTCCCTTTCTGTCGCCAATTTCCTTTCTGATTGCAAGTGCTTTCTCGGTGTATTCTTTAGCCTTTTCATACTCACCCAGTGAGTGAAACAATGTTCCTAAGTTTCCGTAGTCTGCTGCTTCTCCTTTTCTGTCACCAATTTTCTTTCTGATTGCAAGTGCTTTCTCGGTGTATTCTTTAGCCTTTTCGTATTCATCCAGTGAGTGAAACAATGTCCCTAAGTTTCCGTAGTCAGCTGCTTCTCCCTCTCTGTCGCTAATTTCCTTTCTGATTACAAGTGCTTTCTTGGTGTATTCTTTGGCCTTTTTGTATTCACAGAGTGACTGAAACAGTGATCCTAAGTTTCCGTAGTCAGTTGCTTCTCCCTTTCTATCGCCAATTTCCTTTGTAATTGCAAGTGCTTTCTTGGTGTATTCTTTAGCCTTTTCGTATTCACCCAATGAGTGAAACAATGTTCCTAAGTTTCCGTAGTCAGTTGCTTCTCCCTTTCTATCGCCAATTTCCTTTCTGATTGCAAGTGCTCTCTGTGTGTATTCTTTAGCCTTTTTGTGTTCACAGAGTGACTGAAACAATAATCCTAAGTTTCCGTAGTCAGCTGCTTCTCCCTCTCTGTCGCCAATTTCCTTTCTTATTGCAAGTGCTTTCTTCGTGTATTCTTTAGCCTTCTCGTATTCACCTAGTGACTGAAACAATGTTCCTAAGTTTCCGTAGTCAGCTGCTTCTCCCTTTCTGTCGCCAATTTTCTTTCTGATTGCAAGTGCTTTCTCCGTGTATTCTTTAGCTTTTTCGTATTCACACAGTGAATGAAACAATGTTCCTAAGTTTCCGTAGCCAGTTGCTTCGCCCCTCTGTCGCCAATGTCTTTTCTGATTCCAAGTGCTTTCTCGATGTATTCTTTAGCCTTTTCATACTCACCCAGTGAATGAAACAATGTTCCTAAATTTCCGTAGTCAGCTGCTTCTCCCTTTTTGTCGCCAATTTCCTTTCTGATTGCAAGTGCTTTGTCGGTGTATTCTTTAGCCTTTTCGTATTCCCCCAGTGAATAAAACAATGATCCTAAGTTTCCGTAATCAGCTGCTTCTCCCTCTCTGTCACCAATTTCCTTTCTGATTGCAAGTGCTGTCTCGGTGTATTCTTTAGCCTTTTTGTATTCACCCAGTGAGTGAAACAGTGATCCTAAGTTTCCGTAGTCAGCTGCTTCTCCTCTTCTATCGCCAATTTCCTTTCTTATTGGAAGTGCTTTCTTGATGTATTCTTTAGCCTTTTCGTATTCACCCTGTGAATGAAACAATGTTCCTAAGTTTCCGTAGTCATCTGCTTCTCCCTTTCTATCGCCAATTTCCTTTCTGATTACAAGTGCTTTTCCGGTGTATTCTTTAGCCTTTTCGTATTCATCCAGTGAATGAAACAATGTTCCTAAGTTTCCGTAGCCAGTTGCTTCTCCCTTTCTGTCGCCAATTTCCTTTGTGATTGCAAGTGCTTTCTCTGTGTATTCTTTAGCCTTTTCGTATTTACCCAGTGAATGAAACAATGTTCCTAAGTTTCCGTAGTCAGTTGCTTCTCCCTTTCTGTCGCCAATTTCCTTTCTGATTGCAAGTGCTCTCTCTGTGTATTCTTTAGCCCTTTTGTATTCACCCAGTGACTGAAACAATGTTCCTAAGTTTCCGTAGTCAGCTGCTTCTCCCTTTCTGTCGCCAATTTCATTTCTGATTGCAAGTGCTTTCTTGTAATATTTCTCAGCTTTGTCGTATTCCCCTAGCGACTGAACGACTGTACCTAGGTTTCCGTAAATGATAGCTTCCCTAATTCTGTCACCAGAGGACACCGTGATCGCCAGTGCTTTTTCGAAATACTCCTTAGTTTTGTGATATTCATCACGCGAATAAAATAAATGTCCTATCGCAAAGTAACAATCTGCCTCCGTTTGTTTGTCAGCAGTACATTGCGTCATATCAATTGCCTTCAGATAATATTTTTTTGCCTTTTCAAATTCATTTTGGCTCTGATATATCTTTCCCAGTATTAAAGTAATTTTTCCTCTTTCGATTATGTCACCAGAGGCACAGTGCAGTTCAAGAAGTTCCTTGGCATATCTTTCTGCAGACGTGTAACTGGAAGCCATGCAAGCCGCCTTGAACATTAACATATTGATTCCCATGGTAAATTGGAAAGAGGTCTTCTTTTTCAGCTCGTTAGATTTTAGAAAGATCAAACATTCTTCGCCTAACATCATGGCTTGTAAGCCACGACCAGTGTTCAGGAAGAAGGTGGCAACCACTAACCCTATAATCATCGAGAAGGTTGCTATAAGTTCTTCTACGTTGTCCATTTTCGACCTTTTGCCGATTGTTCGAATGAAATGAATGCGACAGCGTAAGGATTTAATTAAACTTTGTTCGATCCGTTTGCAACCGCTTGATTCAATACTTTTCACTTTTTACAGAGAAGTGCCAACTGTTAAAAGTATAGCTAGAGTCCAGGCCACAGAGAAGTTTGCCATAAGTCATCCTGAGTTGACCTTTACGAACTTTTCCTGATTGTTCGATTGAAATGAATGAGACAGCTTTCATCTGAGGATTTAATTCAACTGTGTTAGATCCGTTTGCAGCCTCTCAATTTAATTGTTTCTTACTGAAGAAATGCGGTCGATTCTGAAAGCAGGTAGCTTACCAAAATTTCTTTCTGTCATAACAGGTTCATTAGCCTGATGTATTTGATTTCGCTTGACTTACTCTTATATATCATAATTATTCATGTTTTAGAAAGTTTTTGTAATTAGCGAGGAATTGGGGATCAAAATCAGCCGATGAATTCAAACATTTGGTTTGAAATCAAAAGAAGCTGTTAACATGATAAACTTACAGTTTCACCACAATAATGTTACTTACAAGAACTGTCTCAAATTTCTTGGCCTTGTGATTGAAACCAGATAAAAGCGATGCTGAGGCACGACTTTCCCTTTGAAAAAAATGCAGGTTGTTTTATTAACAAGTTACAACACAAAACACCTATTATGAATTCGAAAAGGGAGAAATTCTCCAGCGTAATCAAGGTCTTAAACAAATAAACATGAATCTCGAGGCCCAACTCCGACGTAAATCTATGTCTAGCCTCTATCAGCCAGCCGCTGGTCAGGAAACGAACTCGCGGATTGAACGCTAGACTGGATGACAAGGCGGAAATCGACCTTCTTTTATCTTTATCTATGGATTTTTATGTATAGAGCACTTCAAGGAACAACGGGAGATAGATATATCAGATTCTCTGAAATTTTTCTTTGACTCGGTTGACGCCATTGTTTTCCTTCCACCGTAATTATTTAGGCGACCACAACGTGGATATTGGAGATTCATCGAGGAAATAACTCACCGTATTAACAGATTACGCTTTAGTCATTTAAAATGAACCAAAAACTGATGCATGAGTCGTAAAATTACTATAATATAGAACAAACGGAACAGACAGTACTTGCCGTGTTCTTCGCTTCGAAAGTGAAAGTTTGCTGGGGGGAAATGCGTCACGTGACGATGTTTCCAAACACCCTCATTGTTCATTGTCACGTCATAATAGAACATTTATCGACTGGAAAGAGAGTTCATCAAAATTTCTTTCTGATCGTGTTCCGAAGTTTTCAAAGTAAGCTTTTGCCTCATTTTGGGAGAAGCGAACAACCTTAGCTACAGAAAATGGAAACGGCGATCAACCTTACCCTCCCCTCCCCTCCCCTCATTTCTTCTTGACTCGCCTCAGTTCACCATGTCTCGTGTTCCTCTTCCCAGAAAGCTGAGGCATTTGAAGATTTTTGGACATTTTTGTGGTAAGTTCTAGGTTCTTAATTCATTCCCTAGATATTAAAGTGCCTTTCGGAGTGATTTTCGGTTTAACTTAAGTGATTTAGGTTACTAACGAGGTATTAAAATTGTTCAGTTCGATTAAACATTCTGGCCTCCTAAAATAACATAGCTAGTTGGAATGGAAACAAGAAGGCAGTAGGGTCAGTCAGTAAATCACAACTGTTTTCTAAGTGAGTGAGATGAAACGCTGAAAAGTTTAATTTAACTTGTTCAACCTTCTCTTCTACCGTTTATATACTACAAACAGGATTGTTCTCGTGCTTGCAGTGATCTTAAAATTAGCAATGATATTGGGAAATATCCAATTGCCAGCATTTTATTATTGCCTATCTGGTCCTGACTTCTTGCCTTTGGTATGGCTGTAATACATTAAGAATTTCGATCCCTGTCTTTCCCCATCTGTGTGCTCTGCAGTAGTATTCCCACATCTAGATAACTAAAAAACCATTAAAAGCGAAATGTCACTGTGTTTTCCAAAGACACAAAGAAAGACTCTTACAGGCCTTAATACGATCACTAGCCAGCTCACAGCTCATACTCACCAGCTCTTACTTGGAACAAAAACCTTCCACAATTACAGTCTTGCATCAACCAACACCTTTCTAAAAATGCATTGATTAAAAAATCCTGCACCAGTTAAAGAAGAGAGAAGTCAATGATCATGCTTTCTCTTGAGATGAGGTTGTGTTAGAACTCTTTGGGATGTCTTTGGTAATTTCTGAATGTCTTTAGAACTAGTGAAGAGTTGTGAGATTTTCCTTGAGAACTCTCCAAAAAACTTTTTGAAGTGCAGGCTAGTGTACTTCTCATTGAATGTTTCAAACATGGATGAGGAAAAGAATGAGTGGCTGGCACAGTATTATTCTCCAAGCATGTGGAATAAGCGAATGGACCCAGGAGAAGTAGCAGATTACCATGTAAACATCTGCACTAGCTACAGTGAAATTACTTGCAATAATTCTCTCTGTGAACTGAGTGTATAATGGTAAAAAAAGCGAAGATGGATATATTTTATCCTTCTCAAGAAAATGATGACACAGCTGGATCTGTTAAAAAAAATAGTGGCAGTGCACCAGTAGTACTGTTTGTTCATGGCAGGTACTGGCAAGTAGGGAGCAGGAAGATTTACAGCTTTGTTAGTAAATCATGGACTAAAGCTGGTTTGTGTTGTGGCAGTGGTGGGTTATAGCCTTGCACCAGAAGCGAGCTTGAATCAGATGGTGAGTGAAATAAAGCCAGCAGTCAAAAATATAGCAATACCAGGTTTCCAAAGTCCAAACTGTTCTTGTGTGGCCATTCAGCTGGGGCACATTTGTGTGCTATGATGATGGTGTCAGACTGGAGCAAAGATCCTTCAATATGACAAGCCATTTGTGGTATGTTCTTGTTATCACGAGTTTTTGATTTGGTACCTGTTGTAAATACTTATGTTAATGATGCATTAAAACTGACAGAGGAATCTGCTGCACAAATCAGTCCTCAACACATTTTGCTAAAGATGTCACCAACATTGCTATGCCCTATTTTGGTTGTGACGGAAGAGCATGGTTCCCCAGAATTTCATCAACAGGCTAAAGAATTTGTTGAAATATTAAAAAGTCATAATGTTCAGTGTTCTTTGCTTGAGCTACCAGGAGTAGATCACTTTAGCATGATTGAAAACATGGTGAATAGTGATGATCTCCTCTGCCAGGAGAATTAAAAGTTGTCAGAAATATCAACTCAGCAAGGAGTGAAATAAGAGTCAAAGGTCCAAACTCAAGTCTTTAATTTCACTTTGTGAATGGCTTGTGCATTTACCCTGAGTTTATAAAAATTATAATGCATAGTTATGCTGATATTTAGAGGTTTTGCTCAGTATTTAAACTTGAATATTACCTTAATGGATTGAATTTACTAATGATTCTGATAGCATGATCTCTCAGGGAAAATGTACATTTTTGCTGCTATTTTTTACACAAGTTACTTGGTATCGTAATTTAGAAAATATTTTAATCAGCAACTAGTGTCAAAAATTGGAATTACCTTGAAAACTGGCTTTGTCCAGAACATTTTTAAGGTGTTCCTTCAAGTAATTATTACTAAATGCAGATACATTATTATAACCTACAAAACAAAAATGCAATGTGTGTAATTATCATTTAAATTTTAAAATAATTAAACATTAGCAATTTATTTTCTCATTGACTGGTTTACAAGAATGATCAATTATTTATAAACACTTTACACCCAAACATCAGTATGCATATTCTCTGTACTGTTCTCTATGCATCCCTAAGGTGCTGACAAGGAGAATTTGTTTAACATCCAGAGCATCTTAAGTTGGTGATCATTTCCTTTATTCTCATGACCTTGCTGTGTGATGCAAGGAGATATTGTAGGGAGAAATTAGATGCTAATCACTCTTAGGGGTCAGAAGGCTAAGGCTGCCTTATTTGGTCACCAAAAAAAATGGATGACAGCCATGATGATACTCAAAGTCAGTGTTGAGTGATTTAAATCCTTTGTAGTGCAAAAAGTTTGCTTCAAATTTACCTGGCTGCTTGCTACTGGATTGAAAACAGCCTCTCAAAAAGATTTTGGATGGACATGCACTGATCAGAAATTGTCATCCCTTGAAAATATAGACCCTCTGATGCAATAATTCACTTCCCATCATGTTCCTCTTGCACACACAAAAAATATGGGAAATACACTTTTTTACAATACTGTCAGGTCATCAGATTATTTTTAGGGTTGTAGTCTGTTCCTTGCTAAAGTTGAAGTTTATCAAAATTTAGAAAGAGATACTTTGATTTTGTTACATGAGTGTAAATTATTCCACACAGCTTTAATTAGAGTTTGCTTAAATTAATTTCCTTGCATGTGTTTCTGTTGGATCCTTTTTGTTTTAGTGTTTTTAGAGTTGTGTTGATGCCTTATCTGTGGTCTGATCTCTGTGCTGTGTGTGTTGGGCCATAAGGTAGGAGAGGGTCAATGATTGTAATTTTGCACCCTAACAATGTATATGAAAAAAAAAAGTACCAAAGTTCTGGTGAAATTACAAATAAAGTGCATACTCATCATTTTGCTGTCCACTTTCTGTGCAAAGTTTTTGCACCAGTGCAAATTATCACCAAGTAACACACACTCTCATGTAGTTTGGTGTAAATAAGCACTGTAAATTTTTCCTAGACTTTGTTGCTATGTCTTTTTGGTAGTAATTTACTAATAGTAATACACCGAGTGATTTTAACATGTAATTACAAGCGATGTAAATAAGCTGGACTTGTAAATTTTTCAGACTACAACAGAATTGGTTGTCATTTGAAAATTGTCTCTGTTTTATTTACACTGAATTGCATTTGAAAATCAGAAAAAGAATTTACCTACCAGTTAAAACTAAAAAGAAGACAAGTAGTTTTTGTGTTTTTTATCTTACAGAGATGTGTAAATATGTTGTCTAATAACAAGCATACATGTACA